>NW_026517505.1:0-62785 GCF_026319265.1 Colletotrichum chrysophilum | reverse complement strand
TAAGTTGCAATAAATAGAGTATTTTTATTTAAGGTTTTATACCTTAAATGTTATTAGTTTATTTTATATAGAATATTAAAGTAAGTTAAGCGTTATTATTATTCTTATATTATTATTATTATTATAAAAGAATGTTATATGCTAACAGATTAACCTTAAGTATTAATAAGAAGTTAGTCTTACTAATAAGCTTTATATTATTATAAAATTTATAAAAACTTTATTATAATATATATAGAGATTTAAGAATCTTTTTTATAAAATGTTACAAAGATTAAAGCTATTTAGTTATATTTTTCTCTTTTAGTAAATATTTAGAAAAGTTAAATTAATCTAAAATAAAACTATAGAATAGAACTCTATATATTTTATAATTAAGTATACTATTTACTTTAAAGATAAAGTAAATAGCTTCTATTCGTCTTGAAGTATTAAAGATCTTATACTAGCTTAAAGTATCTTAACTTCTAATAATTAGCTATAGTTAATAGAGATTATAATTATCTTAAAGCTTATCCAAAAGATTATATTTTAAATATAAAGTTTTAAATAAAATAGCTTATATAATAGACTTTAAGAAGTAATTATTATAATAAAGTATTTTTTAAATTACTTTAAGAAATAGAAGACTTTTTATGATAATATTAATAGTAGGAATTCTTAAGATCTTAATTTAAAAAGGTTATAAGCTTATAAAAATATTTTAAAAAACTACTTAATTAGTAAATTAATAAGTTTTATTATATACTTAAAGATTATAAGTATTTTAAAAATAGTTTAATAAAAGCTTTTTACTTATTTATACTTATTAAGATTATATTAATAATATCTCTAACTTAAAAGAGATAGAGAGTAATAACTAGTAGTATTTAAAAACTTCTATTAATAATAAATAGAAGAAATTAGATAAGTATTATACTTTTATAGAGGAGTTATTTCTATATATTACTATATTACTCTTCTATTTTAAGTTTAATATAAAATACTTAGAAAAGAATTAGTAATCCCCTTATTAATAGGATTAAGGATCTAATACTAAGCTAGCTTTCAAAAGATATTTTGATTAATAGTATTTTTCTGAAAAAAAAGAAAATATAAAGAATATAAAGTAATAATTAAAACTTTATAATTTAGATAACTTTAAGTAGTAAATTTAAGTAGAAGTTATTCTACTTAAAGAAGAAGACAATAATAAAGAGCTAGATAAGTTAGAGAAGTATTTAGGTTTATAGAAGTAAGCTAATTATAACTTTATTAATTAGTAGTTTATTTATATAAAAATATCTTTAGCTAAATAGGATAGTATTAAGTATCTTAGTAATACCTTTATAGTTATCTAACTATAAGAAAGTATTTAGTACTGCTTCTCTTACTTAGACTTTATAGAAGCTAGTAATAAAAGTAAAAAGGTTAGAAATACTATAATATATAAAGTAATAGTATAAGAGGGGGGTAGTCTTATTACTAAGTAAGTTTAAATAGCTTTACTTAGTAATTAGTTAAGTATAGTATTATAATATAGTAATTAAGTTAATTATAGGCCTCAAACTTAATTGATTGCGTTGGGGGTTCTGCTGGGTTTAATAAAACTAGCTGACTTGGGAGCATGGTTGTTCTGCTCAAAAGCGCCAGGATACTAGTAATTTGAGTTTGTCAGTTGGTATTGTGCTCTAATTACCCTAGGTGTAAGAGCCTCTTTACTTCTAATGAGTGAAGTTGCCCAGGCGAAAATCTGAATGATTGAAACGGTGGCCTTTTACGGAGTGATGTTCAGGTTATGCGTTGATGTTGCCATGTTGGCCCTACAGGCTGGTTGCACCTATCTTGAGTGTGATCAATTTGACAAGAACAGCGCGTCGATGAAGAGGGCTAGAGAGAGAGAGACGCCACCGACGGATGAAGGTCGCTGCACGTGGGAATATCAAGCAAGGAAAACCAGGCTAGTTTCATCACCACTGCCAAGCCAAATCTAAGCTTAAACGGGGTTACACGGGACGAACAGGGAAATGCCTGGATTCGTGTTGAGGAACTTTTGAACGGCCTAGATGAAGCCAGTGTTTCTGCCCTAGCTGTCGGACCAGGCGAACTTGTGGGCATCACCAAAGTCGTGTAAATGTGACTCAGGGATGTTTCCAGGAATTGAACGGCGAAAAGTCTCATTCTCTGCCACTTAGAAAACGTCATCAGTCCGACGCGGTCCCTTCCACAAACACCAACAGCAAGCAACAGGAAGGAAACGTCTCCGGCACCGACAAACAGAACCACGGGGGCGGCGCGCTGGGCCGCTAATTTCGGGGGTAGCATCAACCTGCCGAATCGGGGCAAACTCCCCCGCATCGAACGGAGCTCCCGCGGGGTCCCTGGCGTCTGGCCCAGGGTGACACTGGCGCACCTCGGTGAGGGGAACGACGCGTGTGGCCCAGAGCTCCCTGCTCGCCTCGCGTGTCTGTCCTTGCAAGATGGCCTTGGCACCGCGGAATTCATCAGCCCATTGGTGAAAAAGAAACAGCGATAAATGATTGTCTGTGGTCGGGCAAACTTGTCATACCGCAAAAGTTCCTGATAAGTGGTTCCTGGGAAGAAAAGTGCGTCAGCAGCTGCATGTCTCGCCAGCTGCCTCGTCGAGTACACGGTGAGTGACACTTGTCGATGATTGCGTCGGTTTGTTCCATCTTGAACCATCAACATGTAGGATATTGAATCAATTGCTGACGACAAGCAGCGCTCGGCTGCTGCCGACTGAGTTCTTACCCAGTCAATTGTCCCTGAACACCGCAGCCGATGGTCCTCGAGTCCATGCTCACCGACGTTGGGGACGTTGCAAGCCGCGAGGCAGGCAAGGACAGGCCTGGCCAACGAGCCTGGCGATCAACATCATCATGCAGCTGCGCAAGCCCAGGGTATGATCCGGGCGGAGCAGGGCAAACGAGAAGTCTTGGCAGACATGCTATATAACGCGCATCACCAGTTTTCGTCGAGTTTGCGACGCCTTTGCTCTCCAGGTCCCAGCCAAGCCTCCCCAGAATCATTCACTCGATCGTCGGTCCTTCACAATGAAGACTTCTGTCGGCGCCCTCCTCTCCCTCGCCCTTCTCGGCGAGGCCTGCCTCCTCCCCTACGAGGCAGCCGGCCGCAAGATCACCCGTCGCCAGATCAACAACAACACCGGCGTAGCCATCGGAACTGGCGACCGCTTCGACGGCGGCAACAAGGTTCCCCGCGGACTTGGCACGCAGCCCGCCGGCACCGACCTCGCGACTCTCCTGAACGTCAACGAGATCAAGAGCGCCGTCCGCGGACTGGTCAACGAGTACGACATCGAGTACTTCGAGGCGCCCTTCAAGACGTACCAGAATGCCACCATCTTCGGCGCAAAGGTCGGCGGCGCGGGCAACTGCACCGATGCGTACCGCGTGTACTTCAACGCTGCGATTCACGCCCGCGAGCGCGGTGCTTCGGATAACATCATCTACTTCATCTCCGACCTGTTGTACGCCAACAAGCACGGCGAGGGGCTGACGTACGGAGGCCGGACGTACTCCAACTGCGACGTCCAGCGTGCGCTCGCGACTGGCATCGTCTTCACGCCGCTGAGCAACCCCGACGGTGTGGCGTATGACCAGGCCACCGGCAGCTGCTGGCGCAAGAACCGCAACCCGGCGGCGTCGGGAGGAGACCCCGAAGCGGTGGGCATCGACCTCAACCGCAACTTCGATTTCCTGTTCGACTTCCTCGAGGACTTCGCGCCCACTGTCGGACCGAACGTCGCGTCGGAGAACCCTGCAGACGAGACCTACCACGGCGCGGCGCCGTTCTCCGAGCCCGAGACGCAGAGCATCAAGTGGGTGATGGACGAGCACAAGCAGGTGCAGTGGTTCATGGACATCCACTCGTACACCGGCACGGTGTTGTACAACTGGGGCAGCGACGAGAACCAGCTGCGGAAGCCGTACATGAACTTCATGAACGAGAGCTACGACGTCGTGAGGGGCTTGATGCCGGATACGCCCTCCGACGGCGGGTTCTACGGCGAGTATGTGCCGATGAAGGACTGGTCTGACAAGGTGTTTGCGGCGATGAGGATGGGCAACGCCATGGATGCGGCTGTGGGAAGGCATCATGAGGTGCAGCAGAGCGCGTACCTGCACCCCACGTCTGGTGCTAGCGACGACTATGCTTTCTCGAGACACTTCTCAGATCCCAGCCTGAGCAAGATTCATGGGTTTACCGTTGAGTTCGGATTCGGGAATGAGGAGGTTGACTGCCCGTTCTACCCGACAGCCCAGCAGTATCACGACAACATGCTCGAGACGAATGCGGGCTTCATGGAGTATCTGCTCGCAGCGTCAGAGATTGGCATTGGTGAGCCAGCCACCTGTGCTTGAAGAGCCTCCAAGGATGGGGAGAATTGAACATAGCAGAAGATGATATACAGAACTACCATACTTCCTGAATGGAAGGGGCAAACGATAATGTAATGAGTGTATGAGATACCTGTCCTCCTGGAGTTTGAAGTGGTGATGCCCCAATGAGTTATGTTTCCGGCGTAAATCAATCTAACGATTTCTGCGAGATGCCCCCATCGTTGGCTGGCAAGGTGACGGCGACTCAATCTTTCATCCCGAATCAATGACATCTCACTTGATAAGTAAAGTTTGAAGGAGATTGGTATTCGTGCTGACCAGACGACAGCAATGGCATCAATCATGCCGCAAGGCCCCATCGCTGCCCACCAAATCAACTTTTCGATATCAGGTGCAACAAGCCCATCTCAATGGGGTGGTCTCATGCAGACAAGCCACTAAGGAGTGGAGCGAGGTCAACGCCGTCCACCGACTGGACCTACTTAGGTACCAAAATTGGTCGGTTTTTCACCGGCTGTGTGTTCTAGTGGTTCATGATTTCTCGTTCACAAGATGTGCACTTGATCCCGAGAAGGTCGCAGGTTCGAGCCCTGCCACGGTCATGGCAAAATCTTTTTGCTGGATTTGCAAATGTTCAGCAAGGTGTTACGCCTTGGACTCGCATGCGCCGCATGTCCGCAGTTCAATGACGATGGGTGTCGAGGAAGAGTGCAGACGCTGGCTGGCGCTTCTCTGTACTTTTGTCGAGAGTCCAAGCGAACCATCTCCCCAAGCTCAAAAGTGCCCAACCAACCACCGAACATTGGATCCTTTTCATGTTCCCCGCCTGCCGGTGACGACTGACCGAGCTCGCTTAG
Source organism: Colletotrichum chrysophilum (assembly GCF_026319265.1). NCBI lineage: Eukaryota > Fungi > Ascomycota > Sordariomycetes > Glomerellales > Glomerellaceae > Colletotrichum > Colletotrichum chrysophilum. The sequence continues at coordinate 57,564 of NW_026517505.1, read as the reverse complement.
CACTCCGGACCATGTCCCGGGCCTGTCCGCATGAATCCTCCGGCGCATCCCTCTCCGTGAGGCAAGCGAATTACCAATCCACCAAGATCACACCCGCCAGCTTCACAAGTAGATAAACACGTTCACAAACAGATAGACGATTCATCCCAAGAGTACATTCCCATCCCCATTATCACGCACAACCAGCACCATGACGACACCACCAACCCCGCAACCCTTCCGGGTCCTGCTCTTCAGCAAAACAACCGGCTACCGCCACGACTGCATTCCCACAGCCGTATCCGCCCTCCGCGATCTCGGCGCCCGCACCGGTGTCTTCACCGCCGACGCCATGGAAGACGCCGAGACCGCACTCACACCCACCTCCCTCGCCCGCTACAAGACCGTCGTATTCCTCCACAACACCGGCACCGACGTCCTCAATGGAGCGCAGGTAGACGCGCTCAAGGGCTACATCCGCGCGGGCGGCGGGTTCGTGGGCGTGCACGCCGCTGCGTCGGGGCTCAAGGGGGATGAGTGGTACGGCAAGCTCGTCGGCGCGCATTTCGATTTCCACCCGCCGCCCGAGGAGGGCACCGTCGTCGTGGAGGACGAGGGGCATTTCATCATGGGAGACTGCGGCTGTGAGAGGAAGAGCTGGATGGACGAGTGGTACGATTTCACGTCGCACCCCAGGCGGAACGAGAACCTCCACATTCTGGCCCGGGGCGACCCGTCGAGTTACTCCGGCGGCGCCATGGGGGATGATCACCCGCTTGCATGGTGTCAGGAATTCGAAGGCGGCCGGTCGTTTTACACTGCCCTCGGCCACTTCGACGAGGCTTACAATGATGAGTGGTTCATGGGCCAGATTCTCAGGGGCATTATTTGGACTGCTCGCGCCGACCAAGGGCGGGCGTAGCTTGTAAAGAGTAAAGGGTATCATACGTAAATACACGGCAACTCCGTGATGCCTGACTAGCCCGCCATCGCAATCCCGTTTTCAGGCCCCCCGCTAAATCGCACCTCGATCCTGGACTCTAGGGATTCAGACCAGATGTCATGTTCGAACCCGGGCAGATGAAGCAGAATGCCTAATTCCTGACTCGTATACCAGCTCGCCCGGTCCAGGTTGCCGGACCCCAAGAGGAGGAATTCCCTGTCAACGAGTGTCATCTTGAGGTGAGAGACGACAGGCTCTTCTGGGTCTCGTGCGGCTGTCGCTTGGAGATTGGGCCGGTAATAGAAGATGTCGAGACGGCCTGGGCGTTGGACCTGAGACTCGGCGTCTGCAGTGCGCTTACGAGAAACTTCCGCGCAGATTTGAGAATACTGTTTGATAAAAGATTTGAGGGTCCATTCCGTGGTTGTACACGCCGTGACGAGCTGCTCGATCAACATCATGTTTTTGCTTGTTCTAATGCGGACGTCGACACCACGCCGGATGGCATCTAAGAGGGCATCGACGACGGTCCGGCATGTTAGATTTGGTGTCACGATGTCGATTTCCTTTAGGGCATGGGCGAATAGTGAAAGCAGAGCCGCATTCAATGGGGTTGCGGGCGCTGTTACGCGGCGCCAAAAAGGGATATACTGGAAGCCGGGATACCAATGATGAGATGAAGGGAGAATGATGGCCGGACATGCTGGTAGATTCGCGAGGCTCAGCCGTCGATACGCGGTGTGCTCATCCGAAGGTTGGCTGGTCTGGCCGACATCCCCGCCTGCATCCTCCACTCCCTGGACAGCCTCTTTCGTGAAATCGGGGAGTTCCCGCGCACCTTTCGGCTCCCAAACGTTGGCGTAGAACTTCACAAGCTGGCCGACGGCTGGCCCGTCGAACTCGACGCAACCCTCAAACCACGACTCCCAGCTCACGTTGCAGCTTGGCATCCAGGCGCGCTTGCGGTCGACAATGACAAACTTTGGGTGCATGACGCTGAAGGGTAAGAAGAATAGGCTCTTGACAGAGAGGTCGATGCGGGCCGCTCGGAGGGTGGTGTCTGGGGGCAGCCCGAGCTTTGGCCACGCGGCGTTCGGGTACGCGTACCCATCCCTGGACCATGGGTGAAAGATCTTTTGGAAGAAGCTGCGCGAAGAGAAGCAGATGCGGACGCGTAATGGGGCAACTGAGGCCTCGCCAGCCACGCGGATTGCCTCTTGTCGGCGCTCAGCTAGAGTTTGAAGGGTTTCGCGGAGGGCATCGAGCGTGTCGGACGGCGCCCAAAAGCACGTAACTAGGACGACCTCATGTTGAGCGGCCAGGATGCCTGGAAGAATGGCGGTTCTGTAGATGGAAGCGCCGTTACCGACGGTGAGCGTTTTGGGACTGCATGTCGTCACCAGACTCTCAGGATCGGAGAGGTGGTAGTTTGGGAAATCGTTCAGCTGTTCTCCACGGTGAGACTTGAGCGTGTGAACCCAGTGGTCAAGAAAGGACGATGGGAACGCTGGTGATGTCATTTCGGAGATGGTGATTGGCGTGGGCTGTGGTGTAAAGTCGATATTGAGGATCAGGGGTTTGTCCTGAAAGTTTTCAGTTCCATTCGGAGGACGGAAAGGCTGTGATTCGACTGGAGGGCTGAGATGTCGTCATGGAAGTGGTTAAGGAGGCCCGACAGCGCCGAGTCATCAGTCGAGAGCGGCTGTCAATGCTCAATTTTCTCGTAAAGAGGGTTCAGTTGGTGAGATGAAAGGTACGATGATACGCGGTTAGGACATCGCATGGGCCTCGAATGGGAGGCGTTTATGCTGCTTCCAAACGGAGACAGAGGCAAAGAGCATGAGGATGGGGTGAGATTATTGCCGAGACGCCGGCTTGATCCCAGCAGCGTGGGCCAAATTCGGTGAGAATGAGTGAGGCGCAGTCGCGGGAAGCTTCAGCGATGCAGAGCCTCCGTGCGACGAATGAAACTGCACGGCGGTGTTTGACGTGAGGTAGAGCAGGAAGAGCAGGGCTGCGGGTTGCTGACTGATGTGCGCTTGAAGGCGTGTGGGTATTCGTAGCTTGTAGCAAGAGTGATTGATAGGTATGGGCTAGAGGTGACATGGCCGGGCCGCTAACCGGCGCATGAAGATAGATCGTCTGCTAAGCTCCGTTGCATACAGTTGTTTCCGAATTGTCAATGGAAAAGCGTCGCATGAGAAACAAAACGGTCGATTTCAGTGGCGGTTGAAGGTAATCATTGCAGTAGTAAGAATATTTTTCATTAAGTGGGAGACCGGTTGTTGGCGACAGCAAGCGAAGAGAATTAGTTACGCTTCGCTGTAGCTGCTGCCACCGAGGCACCTGATATCGGACCGTGACGCTTGTCGGACATGTGTCGCTCTGCGAGCGGGATGAGTGAGAGACTGTTTTCAGCCACTGGCACCCTTATGGTTCGGTTAGCACACCCTCACCGCAACGCAGAGAGAATACCTAAGCTGCGGTTGGGTAACAGAAGCTTGCCCGGGTACAGGCGGGAGGATTGCTAGCGGATTGCGGCGAGGACAACCCCGGATTTCTACACCTGTCCAGCGTGTGTCAAGTGACCTAGGGCGAAAACTAAGTTTTGTCCTCGGGAACGATGGTTTGAGAAGTATTGAGAACGGCGTGTCGGTTGGTAACGGCGGTGTCTTGTTTTTCTCCAGAATAGTCGCAGTAGGGCCAGTGCCGTTGTGAAGTGAGGCGAGACAGTTGTCGATACAGAGGTCGAGAAACAACCGAGACCAGTTGGAGCAGTGCCAAGACCCCCGAGGAAAGGGCAGCTTGTCCAGTCGTCACCGGCGCATCTGCTGTATTCCAAGCGTCGAGGCACTTGCTGCAGTTGATGTGTCCAAATCATCCAGAGTCCCTTGGATCAGTGGAACCACTTGACCGATGAATTGACTCGTGGCAGCGGCAGGTGGCAGCATCGCTGGCGCCGGTTATCTGCCACTGGCACTGAGCAGCGAGGCGACTGTGCAGTATTAGTGAACCTAGGGTCGCCGGCGTTGGACACGGCCTGCAGCAGCTCGAGGCCTGGGTTGGTCTGGGCTACCAAGGGGCGTTCGGTACGGATACCTACACTGCCCTGCTCATCCACCATCAGATTACTTTGAAGTTAGCTGGTGAGCAGATTTTCAATGGGAAATGATGAAATACGTACCAGGGTTTGGGCCTCTTGATGACCGTCGATGGTCCATGAGCCCATCCATCCCATCCGTCGCATCTTTCCAATGGGCAGTGCCAGGCGAGTGTGAGCTCATAATAAGCTCAACCTCCCGAGGAAGGAAATGCAGCCCAATACCTAGAAAAGCACTGGTCTTCCGATACGAGAGCTTCCTGATAACTTAACCAAAAGCCAAGCCGAGGGAGCTGGGGGTACCACCTTGGCTTTGAAGCTCGCAGACATCTACCGACGGCATGCCTCGCCCATTTTTGTCTCTCACGCACGCCTGAGGCTGCTTGGCGGCTACAATAGCGGTTGGATAGGCTTAAAAAGGTCCACGAGGCAGGGAAGGCAAGGGGAACGGGGTTGAGACCGTCTCATTCTGCCTCTGCCAGCGTCGGCGCCAGCAGCAGCAGGGAGAGATGGGAATGAGACTGTGGCCCTGGGATTGATGGATGGTGGACAGACAGCAGGGGGTCGCCCCGTCCCCAACGACCCGTCTCGATTTAGCACAGCCATTGCTCCGTGTGGGTGGTGGGTGGATAAGATCGGTCGTGTTCCTGGATCCCAGTTGCGCGGCATGGCAGAGGGTGTGTTGATCATTGATCTGGACAATACGACTGGCTGTCATATTTTCGTTGACTGTCCATCGCTGAGACCAGCCAGCAGAGACCAACCAGACAAACCAACCTAACGCCGGTCCCACAGGTGGTGGTGGTGGTGGTTGGTAGTTGGTGGTTGGTGGCAGGCTATGGAAGCCAGTTGCGAATGAGTCCAGGTCCAGGTCCAGGTCCGCGTCCCCGCGACATGGCGCCGGAAAAGTCGCCGATGAAATGCGGATGGGCGACTGCGACCCTGCGACCGCTCATCAACCGCCGGATGGCCACGATTGTAACGACAAGCGTGAGAGACCGTCAAACACGCCAGCGACGGTCAAACAAATCCACCTCGGGAAGCGGGCTAGGCTTTTTTCACCCTTCGACTGGAAAATGGAGACCGACGGGAAGATGGGGACTGGAGAAAGCTGGAGTAGGTAGATGGGAAATATTGTCTCTCTCGTCGTCCACTCTCTTTTTCGCAAGAGGGCATGTCCCTGCCGGCGAAGACAATGCATTGCGAGAAGAAGTCCCGACAGGTCTGGCTGGCGAGGACGAGGCCGGGAAGGATCTTGAAAAGAGAGGAAAAAGGCGCTCGTTAGTGGTGGAGGAAGCGCGGCTTGTGGCGGTTGGCTGTTTTAGCTGGCTCAACGGTCTTGTCTCTGGCGGCTGCGTTCCCTCCTTTTCTGGTCATTCCCTCCTTCCCAATGTCGGCAACTGCTGGGGTGAGCCATGGGGGCGCTTTCCCTCATGATCATGGGAGTTCCTTCCCGCTTCGTTGTCATCGAATGACGAATGACAACGGGAGCAGAGCAGGTACAGCAGGTACGTATCTAATGCGAATACCGTATTCCTTACGGAACGAACGAGAAAGCCAGCGAGAGTTCAGCTCAGTCCAGTTCAGTGTTCAGTCACATCTACGCCAAACACTCCATTAGACCCCCTCTCATCAACAGCACCTATCGCAACGAGCAATTGGATAATTAGCATCTCCCGTCTCCTCCCATCCACATTGTTCAAGCTGATGGCTGACGGGCGACAAGGAGACAAGCTTCAGGGGGGCAGCACTCCCTTCATATCAGAGGCAGGTAAAGTGCTTGCCTTGCCTGTCCTTAGGTCAGGTATCCGGCTAAAAAGCTCTCCACTGCACCATTTCCAACTGGGGCTTCTTGCAGAGGATGTGCAGATTGGCGGCACAGTCTTGCAGCTGCCAACCATTAACAACTACCTTATTCCACCGACCATCTGCAAGCGAAGGATGGCAACAGACGGTTGACGGCTTCACCACGATCCAGGCCTTGCTTGAGCTGCATGTCGAGCTCCAGTGCGGCGTTGTAGGGTAGTATTCGCAGTATGCAGCAAGCAGCGTGGACAGGGGGAGACGGCGACAATCTTGGGGTGGTCAGCTCCCAGTCCTTGGTCGTCTTGCAAGCTGTGGGCTGGACCCTTTTTTCTCTCTCTGATGCTTGCTTGGTGCTCGGAGTTTGGTACCCGTTGAAGAAGAGATACCTGCATCTCCACCCAGTTTCGTGCGACACGAGGAGTAGCTCCCCTTTCTCAGGTACCGGTGGTGATGCTCCGTACCCCGCCTCCAATCTCTTTCCCATTCTCGAAGTCGTCGAAAAGGGTGGGGTCTTCTGTCGCCGTCGTCTTCTTTTTGTTCTCCCACCGATGCTCCCCAGCGGCCCAGCACCCAGCAGGTGGTAACGGCCGGGGCATGCAAGCAGGGCAGCAGGGCAACAACATGTTGGGACCACGTTGGATGGGAAACTGGAACTGGGAACTGGAAGCTGGACATGGCAATGATGGTGGTGTGTGTGTGCTCTGCTGCATGTCATTCATGGCAGTCTACTGATGGATAAGACGGACCTGATACGGTAAATGTGAAAAGCAAGTCGAAACTCAGCATGCGCGTACCGTAACAGAAACTCTCCCTCTCTCTCTCTCTCTCTGGACGGTGCTTCCAGCAAGCTCAAGCTTGCTCTTGCCTCCCAGACGGAGTGCCTGCCTGCCTGCCTTCTTCTCTCATGCGTGGGCAAGTACCAGGTGAGTGTGTGTGAGTGATCCCAGGGAAGGTGCTGCTGCATCCATGATCCCCCTTCTTTCCTTCCACTCAGGAGTGACACACGACCCACCCCACCAGTTGAGGTACGTACCGCGCGTGCCTTAGCCCATGCCTAGCTTGCCTCCAAAACCCACCTCCCGCAGCAGAACAGCACCACACCCCACCCAATGCTTGGGGACCGCTAGCGTTGTGTGAGGTCGAGACTGCCACAACGCCGCCGTACCGTTCCTGCTGTCTGTATCGGTATCTTGTACCGCCAAACAGCTCCTGCTCCTGCTCCCAATGCTGGACCTGTCTCGACCAGCAATTGCATCGGCTTCAGATGCACCTGCCTCTGCACCTGCCTCTGCACCTGCATATCTGAGAGGTGAGGACCGTAAAGACTGGAAGTAAGTAACTGCACACACACCACCTGCCACCAACGGTACAGAAGGTGGCACCTGCATCGCACCTCCTGCTGCTCCTGCTCCTCCTCCTGCTGCTGCTGCTGCCGCGAATGACGGAAATTTCCCAATCCATCAACCGTCCGTCGTCGTCCCTGCCCTCGTCCCCTCGTCCCTCCCCTCGTCTTCAGTCTCAAGAAGCTGCCCCTCTGGCAGGTGCACCTGGCAATCCGTGTTCACGTTCCCAATTTTTTCATCAGCAGCTACCTAGAGTACGGATACCTCACCACCTGGTCGTGCCTTCCTTGCCTTGCTGCCGTGCACTTGCTTCCCATTTTTAAACCATCTGCCATCCCTCCCACCCCCTTCCACGGCCCTTCCTCTACCTGTCCTTGCTTCCCACCAAACCCACGGTACCTCTCCCTCGCCTTCTACCCCCGTACCTACCACCACCAGATACTCACGCCAAGATCTTTGCACACGAATCCCGTCACCCTCCCTGGCCCATTGCCTGGCTCTGTCTCTGTCTCTGCTGCGTGATAATCGCCAATTCGCCACTGTATCCTCGATCCCTCTCTTCCTCTTCTACAACCCGCCGCCAGCCCTTCGTTCTCTCGATTCCCTTTTCACCAGACAGACACACCACTCTCACTTACCACGCGACACCACTACCCGCCGGCTCGATCCCACCATCGTTCGTCTCCCTTCATCAAGACACACCCGTTGAATGCTGGCATCGACCTGATCTCGACCCCGATCTCGACCCACCTCCCTCCTAATTGCCACGTAAAGCCAACAACCGGCTCCTAATTACCTACCACGAACCGCTATCGTTCTACCAACTGTCGAGACCAATACCGCAACCATGAACTTCACCAAGAAATTCGACCGCGCCTTCCAATGGGCCGGCGAGAAGATGGGCTCCGAGTCCAAGACCGGCCACTCGGACGAGTTCAAGATGCTGGAGCAGGAAATGGCCCTCCGATATGACGGTACGAAACTTTGTCCACCCAGAAACGATCCAACTGGTGATCCCGATTTACACGCAAACATGCTAACGGTGCCCTTCTGCAGGAATGGAAAGGCTGCAAAAGTCGACCAGCACCTACGTCAAGTGGATTGCCCGCCGCGGCGAGGGTTTCGAAGACAAGGAGAAGGGACTCCCCATTGCCTTTGTCGGTCGCATGATGATTTCCCACGGAGAGGAATTCGAGTCTGATTCGGAATTTGGCGCGTGTCTGCTTGGTACGCTGCGTTCCGCACCCCGCAACCCGACCTGGCTAACTGAGGATTGACAGCTCTTGGCCGAACCAACGAGCGCCTGGCCGGCATCCAAGAAGGCTATGCAACGGAAATCACCAACAACTGGCTGGAATCCGTCGAAAGATCTTTGGCCATGATGAAAGAGTATCAGGTACGTACCGACGTCATTGCTTGCTCAAAAGTGGTTTCAGCCCGTCCCATCTGACACACTCCCCGCAGGCCGCACGGAAGAAGCTCGAGTCGCGTCGATTGGCCTACGATGCGAGTATCAGCAAAATGCAAAAAGCGAAGCGCGAGGATTTCCGCCTCGAGGAGGAACTCCGTACCGCACGTGCCAAATTTGAGGAGGCTGGCGAAGATGTGATGCGCCGCATGCAGGATATCAAGGAGGCCGAGGCCGACAACGTCCGCGACCTGACCGGCCTGCTTGACGCCGAGCTGGACTACCATGAGCGTTGCGCCGAGGAACTCCGCCGTCTCCGCAACGGCTGGGCCGGCAACGCACCCTCATCCCCGACAGACCGCCGTCTTGGCAATGGCCGCGGCCGCTCCAACACTTCGCGCTCTTACAACGACTACTCGTCCCGCAGCCAGCCAGTTGAAGAGGAACCCGAGCCGATGCCTGTTCGCATGCCCATCCGGTCGCAGCGCTCCGAGAGTACCCGAATTGGCGCCGCTGCGGAGCCCGCGAGACCGTCTATCGGTAGGTCCCAGACGTTTCAAGGCCCCGCTGCTGTCGAAAGACGAACGACCGCGAACCCTCCCGTACCGAGTGTGCCCAACGTGGGCTCTTTGCGTGGAAATTTGAGGCCTACAGGCAAGTCTCTGGGCAGAGACGATGTGTTTGCCGACCGGGATGATGACCACACGACAGCCAGCGGTAGCGGCAGTCCGGAATGGGGCGATCGCAGCGCCAGCCCTGCGACGAGCATGGGAAGCCTCACTAAGAGCACAAGTAACTTGCAGTCCAAGAAAGCGCCGCCCCCTCCTCCCCCGAGCCGTGCGAAGAAGCCGGCACCACCGATTCCTGCCAAGAGAGAGGTCGGGTACTAGATCTACAAGGCCTATTGAGAATGGGTCTTTAGACTGTGCGGGCATTTTTCTGGCCGCAAAGTGTGCTATACTGTTTGTTTCCGTCTCGTTGCATAAATAGACTGTTCATTCCGTTGTCGGGGTAAAGGGAATCCGACGGGAGCATGGCGTTGGGGCGCATTGATATCCGTGGGCTGGATCCGCAATCGTTGGTTCCCCTCATCGCATAGCTTCTGCTGTTGGGAAGGGAGTGATTAGACGGATGGCTAAGCTCGGTTCGAACATGGATACTACTCTATAAACTAGTTGAAAAGCAAAGTTATCCCAGCTGACGCGGCCGAGTTACAAATGTTTAGTGTGACACACAAGGCAATGAAACTGTGCGATCGCCCACTGGAGCTCTTCATCAGCACTGAGGGTGGCTGTCAGAGGAGCGTGCCACGGCATAATGTTCCGAGTTGAAGCGCGTCGAGAGGAGCCATCGTTCGAAGCATCAAGCAGGCAGTTTGTGTGGTGCCATCTTCTTCCACCTGGGCTCGGGGACGATTGGTGTTGGACCCTGAAAATCTGACTCGTAAATCCCCCGGTGGATGTAAACCGTTCTAGGCATGTAGGCCGGGTGTGTTCCGACGTCAGGACCCGCATCAATCGGAGGTGTGCAGCCGTTCCTTGTCCCGAACTGCCGATATCCGGGCTTGATGCCGGGAGTCAAGCCACAGCCAGACATGCTCCAATGGGTGTGGCTGATCGTATCACGTGAGTGTGTTGTGGCTCGAGCTTCTTATCCGCTCAACCTAGGCAGCGATAAGCAGCCGCGCCTTCTTTGTGAATCGCGACGCCTTTTCGATCGTCGATCTGCCAGCAGCTTTTCACACAACAAACATTCTCGTCCACCTTTGGTACTCGCGTTGTATTCTGTAGCGATTCAAGCAGAAATTGCCTCCTGCGTCCGATTAGCCGCCGCAGCTTCTCCAATCGACGTCTAGCAACCCGCAGCTAGTCGACATTCCGTTTTCTCTGCAAGAGTCAATCGTCAGTCAGCCTAGCGCGGTCCGGCGCAACAATGGCGACCGAAGATGCGCGATACCGGCTTTCGACCCAGTACCGGCTGTGGTCCTTCTCCCCGTCCAAATTGGCCGAACTTCGAGAAACGACGAACAGCCTCGCCAAGACGAACATTAGCGCTCGGCTCCTCGAGCTGAGAGGTGGTAACCAGGATGAGCCTCTGCCTGAGTTCCTCTCGGCCGCCGAAGAGACCCAGCTGCTCAAGTTCTTCACCGTCGAGCTTATCCGCGCCGCCACCTTCTGCGGCCTGCCCACCGAAGTCAGAGCTACTGCCACGGTCTTCCTCCGCCGATTCTTCGTGACCAACTCCGTCATGACCTACCCGCCTACCGGATTGCTCAAGACGTGCCTGTTCTTCGGAAGCAAAGCAGAGGGAATTTACACGAGACTTGCCAAATTTGCCGACAAGTTTCCCAACACGAGCGAGGAGGAGATTCTGGCGGGAGAGTTCTTGCTGTGCCAAGGAGTGCGCTTTGCCTTTGATGTCAGACATCCGTTCCGTGCTCTGGAAGGAGCCATCTTGGAGCTGCGAAGGTATCCCGATCTTGAGGTGAGTTGACACATGATACTAGATTTGTGTGGAGGGCATAACACTGACCAAGGCCAGAAATCCCGAGTCGAGACCGCCCACCTTCGCGCTCGAGAGTACCTCAAGTTCAGCTCTCTCGTCACCGATGCCTATTTCCACTACACCCCCAGCCAGATCATGCTTGCCGCTCTCTCGCTCGCTGACAGAGAACTTGCCGAGAAATTCGTACAAGGAGCCTTTGCCCCTCCTCATAACGGCGAGGGCGCCCACAAGACGGATCCGACACCTCGATCTGACCTCAGAGACAAGGTAATGGGAACAATAGAGTCGTGCCGGGAGTTGCTGGCAACAGAGCCTCCAGAGCGGCTGGAAGAATACTGGGGCCAGGTATGTTTGTCAGACAAGTTCATGACGGACAACCGCGTTCATGAAAAGCTGTCAAAGGCCATTGCTAACAAGACACGTAGCCTGAGAGCACCAAGCTGATCCGACCCCTTCTTCGAAAGCTGAAGAAGTGCAGAGACCCCGATCGCGCAGACCTGGTGGCCTTGCAGAAGGCCCGGCGGGAGATGGCGGCGCAAAAGGAGCCCCGCCGCCCGAAGGCCGAGGGAGACGGCTCAGCGTTCGGCGGAGAGATCGCAGCAGCAAACGGGAACGATGCACGGGAGGCGAAACGCAGAAAGGTAGCCGAAGGAGGCGACGATGTCTTTGGCCCAGCATTGTGATGAGATGAAAGGTCTGGACCGCGACGTCGAGCTGGCATTCCTCACTGCCCTGGCGCGAATGCACATGGCGTAATAGAGCTCAAGCCACGGCGCTTACAGCCAGGACCAATGGCTGGGCCGGATGGTTTGGCTCAATTCATACATACGAAGATACCCCCCAAGATTTTATTGCATGGCTTGATTGCTCTGGATGGTGAAATTGCGACGTGGCAATGGACAAGGCGTCCCGGTTCTACTAGTTCCAAACACCGCCGTGGACGGTTGATGGGATTCCGAGGATGCCCTGCCTTGGGTTTCCCTGATTTTCAACATGTCGGTTCATCTAGACGACGCCCGGAGGCCTCAACGGGTCAACTTTAACGCATTCGGATGAGTCCTGGGGCAATCACCCGTCGACATGCGAGCGCCAAGCTGGCTTGTCGGTGGCAGGAATGCGCCATTGCATCGACGGCTGGAACAAGCGCCAAAGTCGCGATCGTGTCAGCAGTATCGATGACGCACCCATTTGAAGATGACATCGCTTTTTACTATGAGGAGATGGGCAGAGTCGGCACAGCCGGCCCCTGGAAAGGCTTGGGGTCCCAAGAAGCTTCTCCATTATTCGTGCTTGGCCATGCTCCTCGAGGAGCTAGGCTTTTTACGGACAGCTGTCTTGGGGAGCTAGCAAGGATCTCCCCTCATTGGCGAGCTCTCGCAGCTTCCACAGACTCGAGACATTTAAGACATGCTAGACATTGACTGGTCGAAGCGAACTCAGGGGACAGCGGGAATGGCCCGAATGGCCCTCCATCTGGTGTGGGATGCGGGCTGTTGGATGCGGGGAAGAAGTCTGCAGTCGATACCCTGCCCCGTCCCCCTTCATCTCTTCTGCTCTGCTGCCCGGGCAAATGAGATACGACACCAAGACACCACGATTGTATCCATCCCCAGTATACGGCAATCAGCAACAGCAAGGTGCATGAGAGTCTCAGTAATGATATGAGGCTTAGCATGCAGGAGAAGACACCCTTTGGGCTTTACGAATAATACATGACTAATTCGCCATGTTGCCAGGTAGCATTGGGGAGCGCGCCAGCACAGCTCGTCGCCGGCGCCGTCGGAGCCACTCCCGTCCCCAAATGGCGCTAGGCGGACTATCCTGACGACATTGACTTTTTGGCCCTCACTCGTCTGCGAGAAGCTGTGCCCAACGAGATGACAAGCTTACGCAGCTCCCAAGACATGGTGCGATGCCAATGGCCTGTTGCTGTTGCGTCTTGCGTCTACTACGTTCCCGGCGGCGATGCAATACTTTGCATTCCGCTCTTCGTTTGGTGCTTTTTTGCGATGACAGCTCCGGGAATGCCCAATTCCGCGGCAATGGCTTCGTCCCAGATTTGCATGTTCAGATGGAGCTTTCCCTGTAGAATCAAGCTCTATCGAAGTGTTCTCAGGGGCTCCATAGGAGCTTGTAGGTTTAAGAGACATAAGGTACCGGCTAGACCGTGTCACCACCGGCGAATCAGGCAACCGTTCCCCGGGATTCGATCCGATCATCACGGGGCCAACACACTCACTCTCGCCGTACCCCCGTACCACCGGCGCCCCCAGCTGCTTGCACTTTCCCACGATCGACTTGGCACTTTGTTGGCGATCCCGTACCCAAGCCTGCCCAGCGCAGCAAGCGTCGTTGTTGTCGCGCAAAGCTAGGGAGGACTTCTCCACCCCCTTCCCACCCAAGGCGTGTTCGGTCTCAATCCCTGGCGCCGTCGTGATGTCGACCAAGACCCTTGTCTGGGGTTGCCGACGAAGTAGCCTGTGTTTGGGGGCCGCTGGGCAACAAGCTTGATTCTTCCGGCCCAGCGCGATGGGTATTGGCTCCCCTCTCGGTTTCGAGAAAGTGTTTGTCATGACTCTTCATCCGTTGGTCGCGCCAAGGAGTGAGGGAGACATGTTTCTTTAAAGAGTGTGCTCTTGCCCCTTCGTCCTCCCTCTTTGTGGCAGCCAGTCCGACAAGCTTAGGATTCGAGTGGAACAGCAACACCTTCTTTACACAGCCATACACAAAGCAGCAAGTCTGTCGACATCAACACACCATGCAGATCAAGAACCTTTCACTCCTGGCTTTGGCCGGCACGGCCTTTGCCCAGCAGTCGAACCTCACCGAGGTCCTTACCTCTCAGAACTCGACTCTGTCGACGCTCATCGGGCTCCTTGGCCAACAGCCCGCCATCATGCAGGGTCTCGCTCAGGCCCAGAACATCACCATCCTCGCTCCCTCCAACGCTGCTCTCGAGGAGTTCCTCAAGGCTCCTGCTATTATGCAGGCTGTTGCCGCGGACCCGGGCTTGGTCGCGGCTATCCTCTCCTACCACGTCCTGAACGGCACGTACTACGCCTCTGCCTTCACCGAGCAGCCTCAATTCATCCCTACCCTTCTCCAGAACGAGACTTACACCAACATCACCGGCGGCCAGCGCGTGCAGGCCCAGACTGTTGGCGGCAATGTCACCTTCTTCACTGCCCTTCGTGAGAACTCCACCGTCTCGCAGGGCAACCTGAACTTCACTGCCGGCACCGTCCACATCATCGACAAGGTCCTCTCTGTTCCGGGATCCATCAACACCACTCTGCAGCAGGCCAACTTGACCGCTGCCGTCGGCGCCATCCGCGCCGCAAACGTCACCAGCACCCTTGCTGCCGCCAAGGACCTCACCATCTTCGTCCCGAACAACGCGGCCTTCGCTGCCATTGGAAGCTTGGCCGGCAGCATTGCCTCTGCTGAGCTTGCCCAGATCTTGTCGTACCACGTCGTCGGCTCGGTCCTGTACAGCCCCCAGATCACCAACACTTCTTTGACTACTCTCGGCGGCGGCAACGTTACCGTCAGGGTCATCAACGAGACTGTCTACGTCAACGAAGCCAAGGTTGTTGTCCCCAACATCCTGGTCGAGAACGGTGTTGTCCATGTCATCGATGGGTAAGCAAATAACTGCACTTCGAATGTGAATGTATGGAAGACTAACGTGTGAATAGTGTCTTGAACCCCAACAACACCTCTGTCCAACCCGATACCTCTGCTTCGACTCGTGCCCCTGCCTACTCTGGCGCTAGCACCGCCACTGACGGAAGCAACCCCTTTACTAGCGGCGTTGAGGCTCCCTCCACCACTCCACCTGTTGCCACCGAGACTGGCGCGGGCAACGGCGGCGCTGTCCAGACCACTACCAGCAGCACCCAGGCCGCGCCCATGAGGACCGCCGCTGTTGGCGCTGCTGCCCTGTTCGGTGGTATGGCCGCATACATGAACATTTAAGCAGGATTTATGGTACAAGAAAAGCGTGAGGGGGTGCAGGTGCGAGGAGGATTTGTTATACCATGAGAAAGAACGATGTTTTACCGTCTGACTTGCAGATGTTCATTCATTTATATCGTCAATACCCTGAGAGGAGTGTTTTGTAATAGTAGTACGAGAGTGGATGAGGAAGGTTTTGTAAGATTGTAATGAGAATATCGTCATTGCAGAATCAGTACCGAAACAAGTACCAGTGTGAAAGAAAGAAGTACCAATGTCGGTATGGCATGTGAACTTGGACAAGGTATTATCACCCATCTCTGTGGCCGTGGCTGACACAGTCCACTTTACACTCAATTGAAACTGTTTCTTGCACAGATATAGGTCCCCAACTCTGCTGACTATGACGCTTCAAGCACAGGACTAGAGGTTCCTAGGGAGAGAAGCGCGTTAGGTCGGACAGAAGAATGTAAAAAGAGTTTCAATTGAGGTGTATATAAAGAAATCTGACGTAATAGATGAACTTCCATGAACGCACCTGAAAGTTGATAAGGGAACAACAAAATCAACGGGCTTATGATGTGCCGTAGGATATAATTGGATTCGGCGATATGAGACTCGGACTTCGGTTAGAAACGCATGATTTGGTGCTGGGAATGCGGAAGTATCAACCTTCTTCTAACTCAACACCGCTGAACGTCCGGTCTTTTGAGTGGCCGTCCAGGATTCGCCCCTAGCCACACGACTCAGGATCCAAACAAGCCGTACTTTGAGATTAGTCGCGACTGTGCGGTTATATCAGCACTTGCGTGCTGTTTCAACGCCCTTTGGTGGTGGTGGCCTAGGAATCTTTCAAATCAAAAGAAGTGCTAGGCGATGGCTGCTTATCACAATGAGAAAAGGAAACATTATCCATGGATGATGGCATTTGAATCGCCACTGTTTAAGCGAGAACGCCGAATATTGCCATGCGTTGCCAACTCCAGCTTGGGTGCATTTCCGGACACTCAGATGTTCATCTGTTGACAATACTACGCAGTGAATTCCGCCGGCCAATGTACTGCACAAAGACCGCATAGACCAGCTTAGCATACAGGCAACCAATTTGATGCCATGTCCAAAATCAGCATGAGCAAGTAATGGCTTCGAGAATAACGCGAGAGTTTTACGATATCACTTCTGGATTGTTGGTAGATCAATTCCCCCTTTTGACTGAAGTAACTCGAAACTTTGCCGAACTAGAGCCAATGACGCTCCAACTGTTTGATGCTCGGGTTCGCACTTTCGTCCGTGAATCAAAAAAAACGAAGAACCAACAGGTAAATTTTGCCGGCCCGGAAAGCCATCTGAATGTTTTCGCAACTCTTGCGGAAACCTTGTGGGGGAAGCCCAATGGGAGAAACTCCCACCGGCAGCCGGGCCAGTCTGGAGCGTGCCCGCCAGAAAGCATGAAACATAGGGTTCAACTCTACTGCGCGTGCGGGCGAGTACGAGAGCTCCGTAAGGCAGCTGAAGTCCCTGCGCTTGTGCCTGGAGGCCCGAGCCTTGCATTACCACGCCATTTTCAAACTTGTTGGTGCCGTCGGCCGAAGATTGGCGCAACTCTCGGGTTCGTATGACGGCGATTGGGCCGGGATGGCTCTTCGTTCTCACCTCCTTCATATCTAGGCGGGGTACTTGATAGGCCAGTATTCAGGCGACATGTATTGACTTCAGTCTTCTAGAGCAATTCCATTTGAGCCCAATCCTTTATTTCTGCCCACCAAAAAAATAGCTAAATGGTTCGTCGTCGCCACGTGGGCGGGCCGTAGTCGCATACGTCCAATGCTTGCTCCTTCAGCACTTCCGCCTGACGTTGATGATGGAGTTGAGGTTCCAGACACTCTGTATCTGGTTTCTCTGTGGTGTTGCCTTGGCCCAGAATGCGACTGAGCCGCCAGCGCCGTTGCCGGTGAACGGTTCGCAGCCGACGAATGGTTCAAGCAATACGAATGGCACGTCTCCCGTCTTCGCTCCGTGCGCTGTACGTTCTCAAGCTATACAACCGTGGTGTCTTTGCTGATATTGTCAGTTGGACTGCATATCTCGAGAGGTTGTCCTGTCGCCCTGCCAGACTATCGACAACACAACATGCGTCTGCAACGACCAAGGGTTCTACAAGCAAATGGAGAAATGCATCATGGCGGGATGCACTCCACGAGAAGGAATCGGTGAGCAGGACAACATCCCTCTTGCTTTCCTAACGCCATTCCCTCGTACTTATGCGCTACACAACAGCTACGCAGAAGGCCAAGGCGGATTACTGTCACGACCCCGTTCGCTCGCAGGTAAAAATGCTCTACGGACTTCGTTCGCTAGAGATAGCCGCCTGGTTTCTGGTTTTGTTTCGATTTTACGCTCGCTGGGCTACACGATTACGATACGGGTGGGACGACTATGTAATGATGGCAGTAGCGGTAAGCATATCCTTGCGAATCGACAGCAGAAGACGGAGAACTAACATCTGGTAGATAATATACATTCCCGAGCTGGTCATCAGTCAGTTGAGTATGCCTGATCATATCGCCATTCGCAAGCAGGTTCTAACCATGCTGCTAGTGGATGACAATGCCTTCGGTCGTGACACTTGGAACTTGGAGTGGGACAAGATTATGCTGGGTCTGAAGGCAAGTCTATCCGATACACGACGCTTGCTTATCCTAACCCACCATAGCTCTTTTTCGTTCAAGAACCGCTCTACTTACTGCAGCTGGGACTTACGAAGATTTCTATCTTATTCTTGTACTTGCGAATCTTCCCCGGACGACGCTTCAAAAGAATCACATACGCCTTTATCATCTTCGTCGCCGGCACCACGGCTGCCCTCGTTGGCGGATCCATCGTCGAATGCTGGCCCATTGGATATTTCTGGGAGGCATGGAACACAGAATATCTGATTCACACCACCAAATGTCTCAACTTGACGGCGGCGGTGTTTGTCGCGGCGGGGGCTTCCATATTTCAAGACATCGTTATGATTATTCTTCCCATACCACCCCTGCTGAAAACGCAACTACCGAGAAAGGACAAGATAGGAGTCTCTATCATGTTCATTCTTGGCCTCCTCATCACGGGCGCAAGTTGCTTTCGCATGCAATATATCAACGTTGCATACTCACCCAACCCTTTTTGGGACTTCGAGCCAGCCTTGCTTTGGTCTCTTGTCGAACTTGCCATGTCTTTCCTCGTCACAAGTCTTCCAGCAATACATAGCTATCATACCCAGATAGTAAGGCCTAAAGTTAGGGCTTATCTCCAATCACGGCGCGAGGCAAAGTCCTCCCAGAACAGCGGCAGTGGGCCAAATGGGCAAATGCAGAGCAATGGACGATCCCGTTTTAGGACTGTACTGGCAGGAAGAGGGCAAAGACGCGCAAAAAACAATCTAATATCGACACTACTTTTCACGCCAATATCGTGGAAGTCATCTGCCGACCGAGAATCTCGTCAAACGAGAGAAGGGTTTCCGACGCCACAGGATGAAAGTGTTTTTGGGAGCAAAGCCCCACAGATCTCACTTAAGGATCTTGGTGGAACTCCAGGGCTACGAAGTCTCTCTGATGTGGTTAATAGGAGAGACTCAATACAGGAAGAAAGGGAAACGGCACACGGTTTGGCTTGGGCTAGTAGGTCCGCCCCTCAAAATACCGGGTCAAAGGTTGGAGGAGATGATACCATATCCCCGTCAAAAAGTACACAAACGCCAAAGAGTTGGCTTGTAGGAGATGACATCGTGTAGAAATCAAAGACATAGAAAACAACACTTGTGCATCCACTTCGAGTAGCGAAAGAGACGAAGTTAATTTTGCTCAGTCAATCCTTTAGCTTTAGGAAATCCTTACCGCCTTTTGTAAGCGCCTCACAATCAATTTAGATATCAGTTGAAAGGCTTGTTCTTGAAACATTCGGCCTGTGATAAGCCACGGTTGTTTTCTGGATTATCTTAGATTAACAACATGCGTAAAAACAGTCCGTGAGAAGACAAGCTCTAACAGAATTGAACCGCATGGATTATCATCCAGGACGGAAATCAGACCAAGGATAGAAAGAGGCATAGGATCGAATCATCCTAAGGATTGACTTTCCGAATAGCCGTTTAATTAATTATCAATCATCATGGTCAGCTTCAAATCCGGTAATCCGAGTCACGTGCACATAAACCGTGGGTAAAGGCTCCGCTTGTAGATCCGGCAATGTGGAGATTGATCCGGAAGAAAATCTCTTTTGTGGAGCTCCGATCCGCCGATACCGGCTGCCGTCAGCCGGGTCAGGCAGCATCTGACGAACCTGGGAAAACTGTGGGAGACCTTGTCAACTCTTGCGAAGCTTACCTGAAATCTGACAGCTGCGATACGGTGCCTGCGTCAACCGTCCTTTTCGCCCACCGCAAGTATGAACAAGGATAGCAAAGTCGTGATCATCGGCGCCGGCGTATTTGGTTTGTCAACGGCTGTACAACTTGCTATTGAGGGATTCAAGAATGTTGTGGTGGTTGACAGACATATGCCACCTGTATGGATTTCCGTCAACGTTCTCGACGCAGGGCGATGGCTGATAGTTTAGCAGGTTCCAGACGGATCGAGCTGCGACATCTCTCGCGTCATACGGTTTGATTACGCCGATGAAGACTATTTGAATGTTTCATACGAGGCCTACCTCAAATGGAGCAAAGATCCAAAGTTCAAAGACATCTTTCATCCCTCGTCATACATACTGACGGGTAGCATGACCGGCGGAGATGAATCCTGGATCGACAGGACGACCAGGCAACTGAGCAACAAGGGCTTGGCCTGGACCAAGCTTGATGATGCCGCGACCGCTAAGAGAGCATTTCCAATTCTTTCCGGCAAGCTTGCCGAGCCAGGATTCAAAGGCTACTACAACGACGCAGCAGGATGGGCAGACGCCACAAAGGCAATCATCCAGCTTCGAGATGAGTGTCTTGAACTGGGCGTTTCTCTCATCTCGGGCCCAGCTGGAACCGTCGTTGGTTTTGATACGGACTCAGAGAACAAGATTCGATCAGCCCAAACACTCGGAGGCATGTCAATACAAGGGGATCACTTTGTCTTAGCCGCGGGCGCTTGGTCGTCTAACCTAGTTCCAATGTATAACTCAACACTGGCGACAGCGCAGGTGATAGCGTACACTCCTCTTTCCGACACGGAAGTGCAAAGGTATAAGAAGTTGCCTATCTATGCGAATTTCAACACCGGCTGGTTCAATTTTCCTCCACACGCAGATACGAAAACTCTGAAGATGGCAGTGCACGGATGGGGTTACACTCGTACTCCTAGCAAGGGGGAAGCGTTAATCGAGGCAAACATCTCTACACCCCGGGTGTATCCAAGTCGCGAGCGCCCCAACTTCTGTCCCTCTGAGGGAGAAGAAAGGCTCCGAAACGGACTTCGCGAGATACTGCCGGAACTTGCCGATCGCCCTTTTGAAAAGGTGACCATGTGCTGGTACACCGACACTCCATCAGGGGACTTCATCATGGACTATCACCCTGACTACCAAAATCTGTTTGTGGGAGGAGCAGGAAGTGGACAGTAAGTTGGGATCATGATTCAAAACCTAAAAAATTGGTTGTACTAACGGCTGTTGCTCGCAGTGCTTTCAAGTTCCTCCCTGTCCTGGGAGAATACATGTCACTAGGGCTGAAGAGAACGTTGCCTGCGAATCTGTCCTCGAAGTGGCGATTCAGAACGGAATACAAGGATCGACCCGATGCTTTTGAGGGAGACGGGAGCCGAGGGGGCCCTGCCCGACGTGAACTTAGCTTAGAAGAAAGAGTCCGCCTGGATTCGGTGGTAAAGAGTCACCTCTGAAGTCGTAGAGCAGGAGGCTCACAAAGGTCATTATCTTAATTCGATACATATTCTATGATAAGGGCCGTCTGTTCCCTCATCCGATATCCCGTATTTTGCTATTCCTCGACAGCGCGGATCATTTACCAGCCCTTGTTTGTCGCAGCCCAGTCGCGGATCCAGGAACATCGACAGCGGAACTAACCCCAGCTTCTGTTGAAGGCATAGGCAATCGTGCTAGCTTTAAGAAGGCCTCCTCTTCCGCCACTTTGGCCAATCTCATTTTCTCAGCTTCCGCTGCCAAGCGGGACCGAGTAGCTTCCTCTTCGCTCATAGCAGGATCGATACTCCCATGTGATTCACTTTTCACATCGTCCCATCGCAAACCTTGTCGGCGGTCCTTCTCTTTCTTGATGTTCTCTCCAAGCTCCGTAGTCGTATTAAGCTGCACAGTGTACATCGGGTTACCATTCTCACCCGCTGAAGGAAGCATTCCTCCAGGCTTTGATAACGGGATAGCCCTGCACGCTGCCACCAACGCACAGTGAAACCTATTGCTACGTTGAGAGCGAAGTTTGTCGTCGGACCAGTTGTTACGATGAGTGAACGCCAGTCGAAGCTCCATCTTATTGAGTTCATGGAGGCTGACGACATTGAGGCCCAAGCTGTCCGGAACGAAGTCTCGTGAATTGTTGCTGAGAAATTCCTCCATAATAGTGCGTAGGCGTATAATATCCTTGAAACCGGTCCTGAAGTCCACAAACATTGAGATTCCTTGTCGGTTAATGCCTGACCTTGAGAAGTTCTCAATGCGCTTCTGAGAAAGTCGGTCATTGGAAATTTGCAGATCACAACCGTTGTCGAGCCGCCTGAAGACCGTGTACAACAGGGACTGGCGTTTGACGATGCACTGAGTTCCAACAGTAGAACCAGGATTGTAGACGTTGACAACGTCTCCCACGTCGTAGGGATGATCAAAGAAGACGAACACGATCCCCACCAAAAGATGATGGAACGTCCGGCCGACCGCAAAGGATAGTCCGATCGCCAGACTGGAGAGAATTGTCTGAATCTGTTTGATAGCCGGCACGTATGCAACCACTTTGACCAGTGTAAGCCTATGACCACGTGGAATATTGGGCACGATACTCACTGATAAAGAATATCATGACAGCTGCAAGAATAAGCAGGAGAAACCAGTCGAATGTGTTGATGCAGTGGTCCATGTTGGTCATGTTGCGATAGATATTGTGTCGAGTTTTCCCACCTTCGGTGACTATGCCAATGAACTCCTCAATTCGGATGTCGGGACTGTTGTTTTCGTTCACAGTCTTGAATATGCGAATGGCCTCTTCTTTTCGGTAAGGGCCAAGGACGTCGATGATGTCGTTAGCAGTGAGACCTGATTTGCCCTCTGCCACAAGTGGCAGCCATATGCGTCTTGCCAACGCTTCAGCTGAGACCGGACTGGCCCATGCCCGCTCGATAACTGCGTAGGTACTTGCAGGTCGAAGCCAATGTGCATTAGGATCGTCTGATATGAAATTGCCAAAGAGACTCGTCATTTTGTAGCCGTCGATACCCATCCGGGCGAGGTAGCTGCTGACCCTCGTTCGGCCAGACGCGTGGGCATCACCTTTGGCGTTCCGAATGAGCATGTCTTCTCGGGCGAATAAGGTTCGATGAGGAGGGTGAAGATAAACAGAAGCGTCGTATAGTGTGATCAGCGCGTTTTGCAACTCTCTTGTCCGGGTGAGTTTCACGTTGTCGCCCCGATAATGGTAGTGAATCGTGATGTAGGTGATGAAGATCTTCTCGATGAAGTAGAAGCAGACCCAAAGGATCAGTTGCTGGAAGACATCGGCAACGACATCATCCCACCAAAAAGCGTCTGCCGGCTTGTTGATGTTGACCGCCAAAAGATTGTTGTCTACAATGCACTGCAACAAGATAAGTGTTAGTCAGTGCACTTCAACTACGGCTAGTATGCAGTAAAAGGAGTGACAAACCGCTGCGAAGAAGATATAGGTGACTAGTGTTGTGCCGAGGAACGCTATCGGTCGCCGCATGAACTTGAAAGCCCTCCAGTACTTTTGGTGGGAGGGATTCGTGTATCTATATTGGTTAAGGTTTGGCCGACGAGATATTCAAACTGGCCAACATACCTGGCAATGAGCCTGAAGAAATATGGGAATCCAAGACCAATGAGGTCTGAACCTACGGCTGCTATCCATGTGACCATCAACCACAGGCAGATGTAGAACACAAGGTTGGTGTACTGTTTTGCTTGAATGCTCTCAATGGTGCTGTCATCGGCAAACTCGGCGTCGTTGCTCAGGACAATTGTGGGCACAAGAAGTGCCACGAAGATGACAGCAGAAATGAGAAAATATCGAAGAGCCCACCAAAATAGTCGGCGTCTGTGATGAGCCTTAACAACGGGTGGAACTTGCTGTTGGATCGCCTCCGAATTCGTTGGAAATGCTTCTAAGCTTTCAATCTCCCGAGCCCCCGGGATAGGCTGGTACGCTTTGGTATCGGCCCATTTTTTGGTCGGTGAGTCTTGTGTGGCGATGGACTCAATTTGAGGAAGCATCTGAGAATTGTAATTTGTGCCCGGCAGGCTCGATGAAGATGACCCAGGTGGAAATGGTTGAGGCATTGATTGGGATTGCTCCTGTTGGCTTCCTGGGACTGGTTTCCGGTAGCTCGGCGGGAAGCTGTCTCGCGGACTCGAATTCATATTTGCCTGCAGCCCCGGTGAATTCAAAAAAGATACGAAGGTAGTTCAAATCACCAGAAGCAAGGTCGTGCAAGATAGTGGGTTATCCAAAACTTTTCAGTCTCCCTCTATTTACAGCACAGCTGCAAGGCATCAGCTCATTGCGGCTTATTCGAGGGGCTGTGATGTCCACCCCACGCAAGCCACTTGTCAGAAGTGCTTTCTATGGTGGATTTACTAGAGTGATTCTTGGCTTGAAATGGTGGTTTGAGAACAAGTGAAGGGTCTCATGTGCGGCGACTTCAGGGCGTTTCTCGCGCCATCAAATTTTAAGCTCTGGCTTGCCAAGTCTAGTGCTGACGGACCCAATCCTTTCATAGCCACCATGTGCACTCTAAACTGTCAATTTTTGCAATTTCCAACATGATGGGGGAATGGATCTGAAAAAGGATTCCTGGCGGCGCAGGGCTGAAGGCCGGTCTGTGAACAGACCAGTGGCTGAAAGGGCACGTTTGCAAGCGCGGCATCAACGCGACACTAGCCTAACGGTAAGAACTTTATGGTGTCGGCTTTGCTCTAACCGTTGATCATCGTTCCCACCACTAAGGCTTTAAAACGTGGCCCAGCCGCTCGCTCCATCAAGACTCATGCCTTTTTATTTTGTTGCCTGGAGCACGTCCCGCAATGCAATTCTGACTCGAAAGCGAGCTTGAATGTGGTGGCTAAGGCTGCGGTCTCAGTTGTTTTTAGCGACTCAATGGTTCGTGTCCCTTGTGAAATGACTGGCCGAACCGCGCCTCAACGGCTTCAGTATTTCGACGCAACGGTGCAGTGACATGGTCTTACGGGTTACGCGCAATAGCAACATCAGACTTCAGGGTCTTGTACACAAGGTAGAATGAGAAACAACCTCGGGGAAGCTTGCTGTCAATCTGCACTTCCATCGGATACAGGTATGATTGATAGGTTCTTGAAGCTGTGGATCTCAACAAGGCACTGAGGCGGAAGGTGGTGTGGGTAACTATTGATCTGGATAGAAACCATTTACTGCTAGCGGGCTGTAAGAGATTGATGTATCGTACATGTTTACTCGTGGTCATCAGAATGAAAAACAAGAGCTCGAACTTCAATGCTTTCTCGCGGCGGTGCATCTGGTCGAGCGGTGGGATCGACAAATGCCGTGTGGGGCACTCTTCGCGCCCTTCCATCCGTCTTGGTATCAAAGCATTTGATCAAGATAACTTCCTCCGGCGTAAGGCCCGCTTTGTAAAACCACCGGTGTTCAGCCCGATGCTTGACTTGATAAGTCTCTCCACGCCGGTTAGGATAGATGAGATCCGTCACAACCAAATCCGAGTCTGACACGGAGCCGGCCTCGGCGACGGCAAGTGGGTCTCGCAGGACCGTTTTGATGGGTCGCCAGACGTTGATGATCTGCACGCGGCCCTTGAGCAACTCTTCGGCATCTTCCGGCAGATGGTGGGGCACACGGGAGAGCGCGGCCTTGTACGACTGATCGATGTGAACCCTCTGAACGGGGCCGTGGGAGACCCGATCCTGGGTTGCGGCACTGGGCGGCTGTCGGCGAATGGTGTGATCGAAGATGAAGATGCGATTTGCTCCAGTGCTATGTAAGTTGTCAGCCAATCTCTTTCTGGGCTTCCAGACGCCGCTATTTCAAGGGGAAACCCGTACACGCTCTTCAACAGCTGTTCTACCTCCTTATAATATCCCGACTTGATCTGGGCGTCGTCAAGGAAGTGTTTCTCAGCGGATTGGTGACGATGGATCTGAAAGCCATGCTGGTCCAGAGTGTACTTCTCTTCATCCCCAGACACATCACGGATCTTGACTTGATGAGTCTCGAACGGTCTGTTGTAAGTCTCAGGCTTATCGACATAAGTGGGATGCGGCGGCGAGCCGTCCTCGTTTTCATTGTGGTAGTGCAGCTCTGCAAGCACCTCTCTCTTCAATGCAGGTGGTGATGTGATGCTCTTGGTTGGTTGATTTTGTGTCGAACCAAAATATGGTGGACCCTCGGAAGGGACAAGATGTTGAACAACGGTCGTGGCCATTGGGCTGGTAGATCCAAACACAGTGGATATGGGAATGAATTTCTGATGAATCCTGAGGCTGGTGCAAAGGCACAACATCTGGCAGAAGCAGGGGTCTGGTGTGAATATATACCCCAGATCTACATGGTCCCCGCAAGCACGCAATTCTCGTCCGACAATTAGTGTCTTTGGATTCATAAGCCGCCCAACGAAAATGATCTCCGTCCATTACCAATTTCTCCGCACATGTTCCAGATGTACCGGGTAGACACAGATACCGGTTACACGTGATCTTGACGCGATTTCAAATCAGCCCGAGGCTCAAAGGAGGCCAGTGGATTAGTCCGCCGGGGTAGCAGATGTGTCGTACGATACAGAAGACGGAGCGATCATCCGAGTGATTAATAATAATGATCTTGCTCATCCTCGCTGAAGGTTGAGGCGCGGCTATCTCGAAGACACTTTATCCACAGAGCAATGAGGTAGGCTGTGAAATAAATTGAGTATCCGTTTTCACGATACAGGGATTTCGATTGTCAAGGCTAGCGCGACATAGTTCTTATTGATAGAATAATTCTACACGGTAGCTCCAACTCAACAGCTTTGAACGCTAGTACGGCATCACCCATGTAGTTTTTAGTCTATTGGAGTATGAACAAGTTTGGTAATCGTTGTTCCATCGCTAAGCACCTCTTCCTTCTCTTCAATGCTGTAGCCTCTCCAACGCGGGACTAAAATGGTCCAGACGTACCAGTAAACCACGCCGGCACCCAAGCTTGGAAGTTGATCAGCAGTTAGCCACATAGAGTAGGGGCGTAAGATAGGTACGAACATGCTAACGCCAACGATCGCGTATGTTGCGTAGAATAAGCCGTTCGACGGCTTAACTTTGGGTGGAAAGAATGGTGCGGCTAGCAGAGCCAGACTCAGACTGATTCTCAGAATCACAGCCGGAACCCAAGCCTTGAATGGTCTCTTGAGATCGGGTCGCTTGAACCTTAACCATAGAAGGCCGCCTCCCACTGCCAATGCCATAAACTGGCCTGGATATCCCTCAACCTCTAGAATGAAGGAATAGACTTCGCCAGAAGGAGGAAGCGCAATGACCAGGAACGACGGGATATAGTGAACCAAAAGGCCACCCAAAGGTGAGTTGAACGGCTTCGTGGATGAGAGAATATTGGAGAAGGGGAGGAATCCTTGCCGAGCAATCTCCTGTTTCAGTCGAGCCTAAAAATAGTTAGCAATCATCAACAGTTTCAGTCGATCGTCCTAACCTGAGCGAATGCGACCACAAGAACATTTCCTCCAGCACTCAGTGCAACAGCAAGTGGTAGGATAGTTCGGCCAACACCTTGCCCAAATATCCGTTCAAAGAACAACGCTGCAATCAACTCGCCGCTTTGCTTGATTTCATCAATGGGGACAACGAGAAAGTACGCTACGTTGATGAGTAGGTACATTCCACAAGCCGTCGTCAATGCTGCCACAGTCACAGACCGTAGCGTGCGAACCGGGTCTTTCACCTCGTTGAGAACAAGGTTGGCGTTGTCGAGGCCGGCATAAGAGTAGAACACTTTAAACAGTGAGGTGGATATAATACCCCAGTTCCAATTCGTGCCTTCCCACAGGTTCTCCCAGGAGATGATCGGCATCGTCGTTTGAGCCGATTCTGTCGATGGCGCGAAGAGCACAACATAGAACCCACAGACGATCATGAAGACGACGAGGCCCACCTTGACCCAGCCTAAGAAGTCCTGAAGCTTGATCCCCAGTCTAGGTACACATCCGTGAATGAAGGTGACCGTCGTGAGCAGCCCAACGGCGAGCGCTTTGCGAAGTAAACCGCTTGGGTTGTCACCTCCCAAAGCAAACAAAAGATATTCGCTGAAGACAATACAGTTACTGGCGGTAAATCCTAGGAGGACGACGTGAATAGCAACGAGCGTTGATGCCAAAAACCGCGGTCGACGATAAGTGAATTCCAGGTAGACCTTATCCCCGCCGGACCGTGGTAGCATCGACCCAAACTCCAAGGATATCATCAGCCCGCAGGCTGCGATGAGGGCTCCGACGAGCCAAAGTAAAAGAGAGAGACCAGGACTGCCCACAGATCGGAGGATTGCACCTGGAGTGGCAAATATACCGCTTCCGATCACCCTTGAGATGACCAGAATGTAGGCGCTCTGCCAGCTGAGCGTGCGTCCGAGAGTCGAAGCTTCCGGGAGAACATCGTCTTCAATTGATCTCGATGGTTGTATGTTTCCCGTTGCGAGTTCTGCCTCCGAAATCGAGGGCTTCCCTGACGAAACCGAGTTCTTAGGAGCGCTAGCTGACGAGACAGGCGATGGAGGGGGCGGCGTTATCGACAGCAGAGGCCGCAGCTCGGGGTCGTCGAGGGCACTCATCATGGGGAACTGGGGAACGCGAGCCAGAGTAGTTTCTAGGATTTGTTCCTTCGAGACAATAGTGAAGAATAATTTGTTGGCGAAGAACCGGACATGCGCATCGGCGAGATTCACACCCTGTTATCGAAATGATATCGCGAGCGGCAGCACATGGTTGGAGTCAGGCGGGTTATCATGCCGTCTGAAGAATGAGACAACTGGAGTGTAGGCGACAAGGATGTGCAATGCGGCCTCGTGGAAAGCTTACGCGCAGGGCAGCAAAGTGATCCAAGGGAGGGTCAGCGGCAAACGACACATGCCCACGGACGTCTGTTGATTGATAAGAATGTGGATACAACAACTCTTCGATTAAGTCCCGTGAGGTGTGTCTCGAATGGCGCAATATTGTTTCAAGAATGTAAGTTTGGGAGGGCGAGCAAAGAGAATGCCCGATTGTATTGGGGCGCGGATTCGCACGCCATCATGGCGCAAGGTGACGAGACATGGGTGCGGCCTTCTTACCTCCCCGATATTGCCTGGCCTGTTTCGACACCTGTTGTAGGTACCGGACAGCCGCTCGTGCTATGGCCCGCCGTGTCCGTGCTACCGCGGAACTTCGGAAGCCCCCACTTCGGCCGAACTCTTCACATGCGTGCTCAACGAGAAGAGCCGTTGCATCTTGTGGTCCTCACCACAGATATGTTATCTGAGTTTGAAGACGTGAATGTTGCGCGAAGTATGACTCTTCTAGGAGTTGTACTGCAGAGTTTCAGGGAACATCGTGCCTGAGTTCTCTTAACCCCGCAGCAGCTCCAAATCAACCCGGTAAACCGATTGCCGAACCTACCGAAGATCGTTCACAGAAATTGGCCGAGGCAACGAAACGAAATCGCATTGGGCCGAATGAGAGTTTTCTTTCCCAATAATTTTACTAACTGCTGCTTGACTTGAATACGGACTTCCAGGAAGAAAACAAATACCGTCGCATCCTCGCTGACGGTGCGAAATGGACTCGCACTGCTAGGGTCCTCGTCCTGTGCCGGCCCCCGATTGACAAGACCACATACTTTTCCTGTGTCTGCGCGGCTATATTTCCTGTGTTCTTAAGTACCCCTACCTTATGGATGACGATAGTAGTGACGACGACGACGACGGTGAGGTAGCGTGTAGCCACAGGAAAAGTAGTCGCTCTACCACAGGCGATTGACCCCCATTCACTTCTCGTGTGATGCTTCTGCAATACCAAGCTTCCCGACGGCCTGAATGAAAGTCCCAGTATCCTGGTCGTAATTCTCACCAGACTCCGATCCCAAGAGTCTAGGTATTAATAGCTCGACAGTGACAAGCCCAGCTTCCCCGCAGAACCAGCCTGGAAGTTGACCCGGAGTTCCTGTTGCCCCGTAAGACACAAGCACGCCAATGAGCTCAACTGTGTTCTCGTTAACCAATTTGAGATGCCTAGCAATTTCTCTCACTTGAGCGTGGTTGTCCCGGTGCTGTTTTAGCAAGAAGGTTGTTTCTGGCCGAAAGTACCTTTGCTTGGCGGCGTCCAGAGCAGAGAACCCATGACTGTTTCGTATCAGAGGATCGGCGCCTTTTTCTAAAAGCCGTTTGACTGACTTATATGCTCCCACCAAACTGGCCATATAAATCGGAGCCATCGCAAGAGGAGAGAAAACGTCATTGATTTGGTGTGGAGCATCATACTTCTCAAGCAACTGGGCGAGTACTATGTCAGACATCTCGTGATGCCTGTGGGGAAAGCCAGCCTCTGTGATATTAGACAAGGCTAGGTGCAAAGCTGAAGTTGGTTCCTCAGGAGGGAAAGCAATCCGAAATCCGTCTGAGCCCCCTTTATCGGGTAGGTTCAAGAGGAACTTGATCCTTTGTGCCGCATTCCTGGTTCGCATACGGATCAACCCTCCTAGGAATGTCCTATGGTTGCGGGCCACCCTATGGTTCTCAGCACCTTGATCGTAT
Organism: Colletotrichum chrysophilum; assembly: GCF_026319265.1. NCBI lineage: Eukaryota > Fungi > Ascomycota > Sordariomycetes > Glomerellales > Glomerellaceae > Colletotrichum > Colletotrichum chrysophilum. The sequence goes on along the minus strand of NW_026517505.1, from coordinate 27,531 downwards.
AGATACCGAGCTACCGTCAAATTACCGGAGTAAACGGCCGTCTCGAATGGTGTCCTGTCCAGCGATGGTGAGGTACCGTCGATAGGAACTCCCGTTTCCAAAATGCTGCGCACGGTGGAAATGTCGTCTGACTCCTTGGCGGCTCTTACCAGAGAACTGTCTCCCCATCGACCTAGAATTGTCGCACTGGCTCCAGCATCCAGCAGTGATTTGACCATTTCGTGATCACGATGATTGATGGCCATGAAAAGAGCAGTTTCTCCACCAAAACCAACATCGATCTCCGTATCAAATCCACAATCCAGACCAGCAAGCATGACGTCAGCTGCACATTGATGAAATGCAACAGCATAAACGGCGGGCATTTTGATGCTGCCTACTTCCAAAACAGCATCCGTGGGAGCTCCGTGGCCGACAAGTAGAGAAATAGTGTCTCTCGTCTCATCCTCAAAATTTAGACCGTGTCGTAGGAGCCGTGACCAACGGGAACTTCCTTGTAAAGGCCCAAAGAGGGGTCGAATGACTACCTCCTTTCCTTGGACCATCGGCACCGTGTCTAACACTCCTTCACTGGCCCCTGGGCTTTGTAGAATCCGACAGAGAATCGCCGAATGACACATGTAAGATGCCATCTGCAAGGAATTCAATGGCACCGAGTTGCTGACCTTGCAATCTGCACGGAACAGAGGGTCTGAACCAACAGCTAGCAGTGCATCAACTGCTGCCAGATTCTTCGCTGCGACTGCCCAGTGCAACGGAGTCCATTCTTTCGTGGCATTGGCAGGTCGAGGTTGGAAATTTCTCAAGTACTCATCCCGCACATACGTAACTGCAAGTGCGTTCGGATTTCCACCTTGCTTGTGCAGCAGGTGCGCTATAGGGCCTGTGTCGGAATCGGGAAAAACACAGAGCCAATGCAACGGACAGATACCCGAGGTGTCTCCTATGCTGGCATCTGCTTGCTTGTTGACCAGCAGCTTGACGATATCCACTCGGGCAAGTCTACATGCAACTAGTAGTGGGCTTTCACCAGCTTGCGAGACTGGCTGATTTAGCAACTGGGGATTGTTGCGGATGAGTTCTTCCACCATGTCGCCCCTTTCGTGGATTATGGCCAATACCAGTGACTGCGATGTGGAAAGCTGTCCCTCACATTGCCCGTCAACGACTGCCTGCTGTGACTGAAGGAGACCAAAGCCCTCGGATTCTAAACGCCTCGTCTGGCTTACTTCCTGAGCTGATCTCCAAGACGAAGCTGATGCGGCTTTCAGCTTTTCGAGTGCCGTGTCACTGCCTAATTCAGCGGCTCTTTTGAGCCAATCGACCCACAGGCCCAAAGATACCGTAGCATCTGGGGGTCCTTGATGGTCGAAGATGTTGATGAGCGTTGTCTGTGCTTGCTCGTGGCCCCATTTCGCGGCACGGAGTAGGAAGTCATGAGCCGTATTAATGTCGAAACGAACTCCAACACCGTTAACGTGAGCAACAGCAATGCTGAATGCAGCAGCAGCTCTTAGCTTGTCGTCGGTGGAGGTGGAGCAGACGGACTCCAAGCTCTGAACGAGGTCTTTCTGGATGCGCTTGGGCATCTTTTGGTAAATACCGGCAGTAATTCGCAGCTTGAAATGCTTCAGCATACCAATCTAATCTGGCGACAAAGTAGACACTGGGGCACTTACATCGGGAATGAAGTCTAAGCCACGTCGAAAGTTGAGTTTGTTATGGACTCTGTTTGCTCTTAACATTAGTTTCTGCTCATGTGCCCTTGGTTGCTCGGCTTACAGTAGTTGCTGGGAGCTTACCGCCGACGCTTGCTCCGAAATAGAACCTGGGTCGGGTGTCAGACCTGTCAGGTCGACTAAGAACGAGACGAAAGACTTGACAGAAACCTCAGTGCTCTCTTGTTGTTCTCGGGCTGCACCACATGCCTGAACAAGGCCACCCATAACCCGCTTCTCAATGAGATTGTAGAGAGAATTCTCAAAGCTATCGCCCTGCATAGCTGTTTTGTTTATGAGGAGAAGCATCTGGACTACCTGTGCAGTAGTATCGTGGAGTTTCTTAGCATCAATTGCCGGCATTCTAACCGATCCAGAGCCCGGCGTGAGGTTTCCGATAACTCCTTCCGCGAGCCTGTGGCAAACGGTAGAAAACACATCCGCCGGTGTCCCCTGGATGATAGGAGTCTTGGAAGTGAGCTCCCGAAGTGAGTCGAGTGCTCGTTGTACCGGGGGACCATCCCCAGATTCCGAAGGGGCAGATTCGAGAGAGCTTGCTGCATGTCTCAAAACTTCGAGTAGACTCAGAATCCGATCCATGGATTGAAATCGTCTGGTGGGAGATGCTTGCAAACTGTAGCGCCATATTTTACAGAGTATCATCAGAGGTAGATCATCATTTTGATGACTATTGAGTACGCGTAAGGGGATGAGGGTTGACATGATACCCGAGGACTTCATCTTTCGTAGATTATCCTCGAGTCCTTCAGTAGGAAAGCTGTCATAGCAGGCCGAACCTGATTCGAAGATGGTGAGCAAAGTGAGGCCATAGCAGTAAATATCCAGCTGCTCTAAGTAGGGCGGACGAATGGTCTCTCCGTATGACTCAGGAGCACAGAAGAACTCCGAGTGTCCGATAATATGGATATCACCACTGGAGAGTGAAAATCCAAAATCGGAAAGTTTGACGATGAAGCTCCTAGTCTCGTGCCTGCAGACTAGAAGGTTGGAAGGCTTCACGTCGCCGTGAATAATACCGCAATCATGCAGCGCCTTGAGGCCTTGAGCAGTGTCGATAGCAATTTGAATTTGATCAACAAATGATGAACCGCCGCCCTGTTCCTGGAATGTTTTCAGGCTTCCGTGCTCTGCATATTCAAGGACCAGAGCGGGCATTATGCGTGGTACGCCGGGCAAGGGCTCCCCAGTGTCATGATACATGACAGCCAACAGTTCAATGATATTGTCGTGTCCTTTCAAAGGCGGGTGGCGTAGAATCTGGAGCTCAGTGGCCGCGTCCGCGAATGCACCGCTGTCCCCTTGTGCTGTTGCGAAGCTGGCTTTGGGATGCTTGACAATGACGAAGTCTCGCCCTTTAAGAATGCCCTCCCCCAGGCCGCTCAAGAATGATGAAGTTTTGACTTTTCTGACATCGAAAGACCCGCCACCGATTGTTACATCTTCAAATGTGGGGAGAATATTGGTGATGAATGGGTGTAGGCCCAGATCGGTGTCTCCACTGAGGCAAACACTCAGAAATCCAGCAAAGTGAGGGCATCTCGAGCTTCCACCAATATTGTCGGCACTGCTCCCGACGATCGAGTCATCTATGGGGCTTGGAACGGGGGCTTTCTGCCGAAATGTCGGAAAACCACTCTGGGAAAAGTCCATGCTTCGTAGTCTGCAATAGTGTGGTCGGCCAGAGTGCTTGGTTGAGCACCGGAAATTGACAGCGGTTCTTAAAGTGCAGCTGGGGAACGGCAGCCTGCAGGTGGTTTTCAGCTCCTGGCCCCGCACCACCCGAGCTGAACACAAACACGTCATATGATCTTTGTGATTGAAGAAAACATGATCCGATAGGCCAAGCGAAGGATGACCCCTGACAACTTGTGCATATACGGACGCGCCACAATCTTTGAGGAAATCACATTTTCCCTCAAGCACAACACTCCTCACAATGTCCACTGAATTCCAGATTGGCGTTGCGGGCCTCGGTATTGGGGCCTTCAGCGGGATTCTCGATGTTCTGTCCTCTTGCAATAAGCTGTACGGGATGTGGCGAGCTATGCGCGGTCTCGACAGCCATTTGAACATACTTCGCGCAAAACTCCTATCGCAACATGCCCTCTTGGAACAGTGGCAGCGGGACTGGCTCATATTTCCAGTCACTCCACGCCAGACGCAAAATGTCAGGAGGCAAAGTTTGGTTAAACTTCACGAGCTTGCAATCATCGAGACGTTGAACGCGACTCACTCCTTGCTGCAGGATCTCGAACCCCTCCTGCATGCTACATCACAGAATGAGAAGATGAAAACAGGAATGATTGCTACTGCGAATCGAATGATATGGGCAAGCAGCAAAGCCTTAGACAGCCAGAAGACTTTGGACCAACTTGAATCTCTGCTTGGTGGTCTCTACCGACTCCTTCCACCCCGAATCCCGAACACTGAAGCATCGCAAGTCATCCTTTCCATCGAGGATATTACCGACGACATGGGAACCGCGGAAACGCTTTCAGGCACTGGAACTCCAAAGTTACAACTCGCAGGCCCTACATCTATATTTGGATGCTCGATATTGCAAAAGGCTATTAGCTTTCGAAATCTCAATACTGAGCTCGAACAAGATCTCAAAAATCGTATCAGCAATTTCATGCACCAAAGATCAACAAAGAACCTTGCCATCAAGGGATCGCGGATTCAAGTCAAGCGAAATGATGATATATCAGCTGGCTTGCGAAGCTTTGGAATTCTTGATGGGAAGGAATCCGTCATCATCGAATGGAAAACGTACGACGCTAGCTGGCAGGGCCAGAAAGGCATCGCTCTCACTGGCAGAATTCTCAATATCTCCCATCTCCTTAACTCCGAAACCAAGCCAGTGGAGCTTCTAACGTTGAAGTGCCTTGGAGTCTTTGATGACCCGCAACGGAACGCATACGGATTCGTATTCCGTTTACCCCCCGAGAGTACTTCGTCCTCGATCGAAGCCCAGGTGGTTTCGCTGAAAGCGCTACTGGACACGCCAAGTCCAGAGAACCTGCCGACATTGGAAGATCGATACAACGCTGCTTATGCACTTTCGCTGTCGCTTTCAGTCATTCACGGAGTGTCGTGGCTTCATAAAAGCATACGAAGTCACAACGTATTGTTTCCTGTCTCAGCCAGCGGGCGGCCTTTTTGGTCTCGACCTTATATCGTAGGCTTTGAGTTTTCCAGACCCGACAGCGTCGATGAATCATCAGAGAAGCCGAAACAAAGCGCCAGGTTCAATGTTTATAGGCATCCAAAAGCGCAAGGAACGCCTGGAGAGGGATATCAGAGAGCATTCGATATCTATAGCCTGGGTGTCATACTGGCTGAGCTTGCAATGTGGCGCCCGATATGGAAAATGTATAAAGATGGTATGGGATCCGAAACATTCCAGAAAGCATTGGTCAGTAAGGTACATGATTGGATTGCGCACTTGATGGGCTCACAGTATTCAAACGCGACGCTAACATGCTTGGGAGAAAACATTGAGAATGGCCAAGACCGAACTGTCCAGTCATTTTACATCAATGTTGTGGAAGTGCTGGGGCGTGTTGTAGCTGAAACTATGTGAGGTAACTACCCACTTTTTGAGCTATTTCATATATACCAATCCAAGCAGGCAAATTGAGCCGTAGTGTCAGCTCCAGTGGAGGCTGGCAGGCTTGAAGGATATGTTACTCGCCGGACACCGGACGGTGCAGCGTGTGATTTGTGGGGCCGAAACGCCGGGTTGGATTCCGAACACCGCCCGGTAGGCTCAGGTTATCGTCCCAACCCTGATAGGCGATGTATTGTATGGAGATGCAAACTGTGATGAGCCTTGTGTCAGTGAGGTTGATATTTCCGGATCGACAACCTTGACATTTATCATAGGCTTGTGTGCTGAAAGTTGAGACAAACGCGGACTCGGAACTACTGTTACGCGCTCCCTACTTCAATACATCTCGGGGTGGAAGAGTTGCTCGTGAGTTCGCAAGGTACATGAATAGCATATTTAATGTGCAGCCTCCTAAATATGTTGTATCGTAGTATATAACGTAACAGCAAACTAGTCTCATGGATGCACATCCCATGCAGGCCACATCTCAAATGACTTTGTCGGGCGTCTCTGGAGAGGATGACACAACACCCGCCTCCGCGTGATCGATCGGGTGACCTTTCTTTGCTGCACGAACCAAGGCCGGATTCTCAGCCTTGAGCTCAGCAAATTTCTTCTCTGCGTCCCAGTTCCAGATGCTATCGCTGGCAAAAACGAGATCCATCTCCTCCAAAGTGCGCTGGTTGGACTCTGGATATAGTGCCCAAACGATAACGATGCAGAGGACATTAACGGCGCCGAAGAGGTAGAGGGTTTTCTCGTTAAGTTTCTCGAAGATCGTTGGAAGAAGGAGTACCTAGGTTGCTCGTCAATGAGTAAACAGGGTGAGTGGTGTTTCTTGAGGATGCTAACCGTCCACCCATTTCCGATAGACCATCCAACAACACCCCAAGCATTACCCTTCGCGCGGACTTGAAGCGGGAATATTTCGGCCGGATAGAGCCAAGGAACAGTAAGCCTTCAAGAGGTGAATGTAAGTATGGACAACTCAAATAAGATGCGGGTTCGACTGACCATGTAGCACCGAAAATGGCAGTGTATAAGAAGACGAAGAATGTTGCAGCGCCACCGAGTCCAGAACGATTTCCGGGGTCGGCATTCAAAGTTGCGCGAGCTAATCCGCCGGCACAAAACATGCATATTCCTTGCCCGGCTGCGCCCCAGTACAAAGTCCAGCGCCGACCAATGCGATCAAGAGTGAATACACAAATCAGGGTCGCGAACTACCATCGATTAGTCAGTTGAAACAAAACGAACAGGAAATGAACAGATTGTTCACATACCATATAAGTAATGTTGTTGACACCGCTAACCCAAAGGCGCTGTTCAGAGCTTATACCGGCAATGGTAAAGATCGTAGGCCCATAGATTGTGATGCCGGCAATGCCAACCCACTCCTGAAGAATTTGCAGCCAAACCACAAGCTGCACGCGACGAGCCGTGTGCAACTTTCCGGAGCCCCAGCCAAAGAACATCGCAATATAGCTCTGCTGCTTGGCAGTATCATGTTCCAAAGCTTTGATGTTGATGATATCCTGAAGTTCGGCCTCGGCGAGCTCACCGTCTTCACCTTCATTACCACGGAGTCTCCCAAGAATAAAACGGGCCTCTTCCTCACGCCCCACTTTCACGAGCCATCGTGGCGACTCGGGCATGAACCATATCATGAGAAATAGAGCAATCAAAGGGACAATCTGAAACGCAATCGGGAATCTCCAGATGAAAGAAGACGTAGGGTCCTTGTACTTTGATGTGCCGCTGAAGAACTGTTAGTTCAGTTGACTGTCCTTGTTTCTGTAAAACCCACAATTGCAGCCAGTATGCAACAACTACACCGAAAATGTTCAGCGTAAATTCCATAGCCACGAACATGCCTCGTGAAGTATGGGAGGCGATTTCAGTTGCCCAGACAGGCGTGATAGCGTTTAGCATGCCGGTGCCGATGCCGTTGAGGACTCGAGCTGTGGTCTTTATCAACAATGGTGATGCCAATATGAAGAGAGAACGGCGAGTCCTTACCACAAAACATCCAGTTCGCATTCTGAGCAGCTGACTGCAGCGCGGCTGTAAGAATGGACCAAATGCAAGCGACTCCGATAGTTTTGAGCCTTCCGTAGCGATCGCCAAACCAGCCACCAATGAGGCAGCCTACAAGTGTTCCGGGGAGGTAATACACGGCAACCTGGCGCTGAATGAGATATTGCAATATGACAATATGGTTGAGAACTCACAATTCCACCTTGCAGCAACGGCTTGTCTACCACGACAATTTGTTCGTCTTCGTCCCAATGGCCGAAACCCATGAGCTCGGCATAATCCCGCGCGGTGTTGACTCCTCCCATCAGTCCTTGGTCATAGCCAAAAAAGAAGATTGAAACACCGGCGACCAAACACACAGTGTTCAGTAACGAGGCCTTGTAAAGCCTGTTGGCGACGTTGTACCGCCCGAGGCGGCCCGGAATGCTGGACATTGTGACAGCTACTTGCACTGTTGGAATGGGAAGCCAGTAATTTGTCTTTCTGTTGGAGTGCAAATTTCTTAACTCTTGGGGACGAAGACATGATGTGTGATCGGCTCACGGGCAATGAGAAACGGCAAAGGTCGGGTGAAGGCCGGGGCATTTTCCGAAGCCTGCAGCGGGGGTGGGGCATGGCGTTCATTCGCTCCACCGAACAAGAGTCCGCAACGGTTCGGGGGGATAATCATTTCTTTTTGTGGCATGATCAAGTGATGCTATGCACCTGTGAGCAGTGATCCAATTCGCACGCCTAGCAGTCCGGGCAGAACCCCGAAATCCCCGATGTCGCTGAAAACCATCCCCAATGCACTGCGTTTTAGAGAAGGCTTCAGTGACTGACATTGTTCATCTCGATTAAGCGATCCAACGGAACAGATCAACCCCGCTACCCACGATGTCGAACCGGCCATCCCCGCTCAAGAGTCAAGTGAATCGGTTCTTGACTGACCCCCGCACCGAAAGTCGGAGCCGGGGAGGCTCTTCTGTTGCATGCATTCCGGTTTGGGAAGTTTGAAGCGCAGCAACACGTAGCTGGTGAACTCATCGCGAAGGGTACTTTTCAAGACGTCCATGACGTCAGATCATCGGTGTTTGGCTTTGTTTTGCTTTGCAGCATTATCTGCGTGAATTTGGGGCGACGGTCGTATGGAACACCGCATATTAAACACGCAGCGCATTTGCGCCAAAGAGCGCTGGAAATATGTGGTATTGAGGGACGAGCGGCCAAAACAAAATTGCAGCCGCGATCTTGAGATAAGAAATAAAAACGCTGTCAATTCATTCTGGTAGCAATGCACTTCTATTTACAGCCGGATGGTCGGACGTAGGCGTGGTTCTGGGAACCGCCAGCAGAGTTGCCAGAAGCAGGCCCTTGATAAGTGCTGAGCAAGCTGCAAGATGTGGAACTGCCCTGGTAGAATGATGCTGCAACGCAAGCTGCGTTTGCGGCACATTTTGAAATGCAATCGCCCAAGCTAGTGGCATCAACGTAACCAAGATAATCTCCGGAGGCCAGCCTGCCACAGTAGATTTGGAATTTCTTGGAGCTCGATGTCAAACAATAATTGTTGTTAGTGGAGCACGTCGGGCTGCTTGATGCCGTGCCGGCACATGCCGGTGCAGGGCAGGCCGAGCAAGTTCCAGGAGAGAACGATGTCTGGCACCCAAACCCGCAAAAGTCGCTTGATGTGCCACAATATCCGTTCTTTGAGCTAAAAAGAACAGAAGTCAGTCATCTTGCTACTGGACCATGAGCAGCCGTGTTCCATGAACTCACCAACACGTTCCCGATGGACAAGTATATCCGTTTGAGCCACCGCAGCTGTTATCTGGGCTTGTTTTGCTGCCCGTTGACGCAGGTTTCGCAGCGGAAGTAGTGGCGCCACCACCACTCGACGCAGAACAGGTTCCGAAGGAGCTTTGGCAGCCAGCAGCACAATGGTCGCTTGACGAGCCGCAGTATCCCCACTGGCTGCAGCAGTCGCCAAAGCTGCTTCCTTGGCAGGTGAACCCCGCAGTCCCACCGCAAGTTCCATCCTGGCTTACTGATTTCCCACCGACGGTGATCGAGCTGCAATCTCCGAACTTGGACTGGCAGCCGTTGAGGCAATGGTCATCTGAGTTACCACAGTATCCCCACTGACTGCAGCAGTTGCCAAACGACCCTCCTGTGCAGGTGTATGCGTTGATCCCTCCGCAAGTCCCATCTGGAGAAATCTTCGTCGAAGAAGACGATGTTGTCGTGCATCTGCCAAACTTGGACTGGCACCCGGCCCCACAATGGTCATCGCTGACTCCACTGTCGACGGTGTCAGTCGCTGTTCTGTGAAGGCTCATCTCGTGCAGATCATGTGCAATACATACCACCAGTTGTATTGACTGCAACACAATGAACCGGGACATGTCAGCCCTTTGGTGCCTCCACAGGTGTTGTCAGTTGAGACGGCTGCCGCTGTAATTCCCACCAGGGAGAAGAGCGCGGTGACGATAGAGTTGACCATTTTTTCCTAAGCACGATGTGTTTTGTTAACAGAACGTGTAAATCAATTATTTCTGAGATAAGTGGTCGTTCTTGAGTCTGGTTGATGAAGGAAGTGAGGATGGAAGCCGATGAGAAAGCAACTGGCTTGTAGCGACTTATTAAGGTAACTGGCTACTTCTGTGGTTGCTGCTTGCAAACAAAGACATTCCGACGCGCCCATTGCATTGCGTCGACACGGTTCTGAGGATATGTCATGATTGTCTATCGTCCGCAGAAATTAGAATTCGCCAAGTCATGAACTTTTAGGTAGCTACAATGTCTCTTACGCAAGTGGCTAGTAGATAGCCCACAGCTTAGCGTTCGTTTTGGGTTTGAGATGCTAGATGCTAGCTTGATTGCTTGCAATTGTCTGATGTCTCGACGTATCTCCACGCTAGTCCCAGCTGGTGACTGGCATTGTGACCCGTGCTCATTGTGTGAAATCATCGCTGCTTCCGTCGACTTTGTTTTCTCCTCTGTGGTATGGGAAAATAGACGTGCATGCCGTTGATGGCTGTGATTATCATTAATTACATCTGAGCTCCTTCATTCCCCTCTCGCGTCGAAGGACGCGATTAAGTTGCCACGGCCGGCCCGATGGCGCAGATCCGTTCCTGTCTAGCGCAACTGTGTGTTGTACTTGATTGATCTAAACCCAAGACGTCGGTATCGACAGTACTGTGCCTAATCTTGCGATGATAATACGCTAACAAAAAGCCCTTTGTTCCTGTTGTATTCTAGATGTGCTGTTATTGAAGTTAGGTTGGAGTGCTCGATATGTGGGCCCAATGAGAAAGTGTTGCAAGAACAGTGAGGATGTGACTGATCGTTATGCAAAGAGTCAAAGGCGTTATTGACCAGCGGCATGTTACGAGCCTCCAACTACAACACACTACATTCGCCATGATAGCAACCCATTTGCTGGCAGGTATCCCCAGAAATGACGCCCGTAATGCCATCTTTGTGCTCTCCAACCTTTCATAGGACCAGGATCCAACTTCAGGACGTTGTTCATTAGTGTTTCCCCAACTCTCCGCATGTCGGTGTAACTTTGCTTGAAATCCCTAGCAAACAGAGGCGCGTAACAATTCCTTATCAGGAACTTTGCACTCCCACCGGCAATGAGACGCTACACAACAATCCATCCTCAGTTTGGGCTGGATTGCACATCAGGCAAAGTAAGCCCAGTCAAATGTTCGGTTATGGTTTTCCTTAGCCTAAGAAGCAAGAGCAAATTTCAGGTCTTGAAAGACCTTAAAAACCGCAGAACCCCTGGACACTTCCGGATTGAATGTTTTTGACATGATCGCACGAAGTTTATGCAATCGAAATGTATCTCTCATTTATCATTCTCTTTACAGCTTTTGCATTCCTGGCCCTCGCCTTGCCTGCGATCTCTGACGTGCCATGGGCCAACGTAACGATCTCAGCTTCCCCCGACCGACGGTATTTGTACCAGACCAAGACTTGTCGGCCATTTTTCTGGATTGCGGATACGAACTGGGAACTCTTCCATAAACTGAATAAAACTGATGTCGACATCTATCTTTCGGACCGCGCTGCCAAAGGCTTCAACGTAATTCAGGCAGTTGTCTTATCTAAGTACAACGTCACCACTATCCCGAATTTCTATGGACATCTTGCCATAGATAACGCAAATGTCACTCAGCCCAACCTGCAGTATTTCGAACATGTCGACTGGATCGTTACCCGTGCTGCAGAGTATGGAATTCTAATCTGCTTTGTTCCAACCTGGGGTCGGTATGTTAACTGGGGCTGGTATGGCACCACCGGGTACAAATTATTTAACGAGGATACCGCTGAGTGGTTTGGACGGTTTCTGGGTAATCGATACCCCGGAATTCCAAAAATGATGGGCGGTGATTCAAACGGTTTCTGGGCGAACAACGTACCTCAGGCTCGTGCGGCCTGGCGTGAGGATCCCGAGTCTGACCCGAAATCTCATCTCGGGCCAATTGAAGATACCAGATCAATATGGGCAGCCATGATGAGAGGATTCATAGAAGAGGAAGCGAAGATGGGTTACGACGCGTTTGTCACGTTCCAGCCTACCAGCCCTTGGATAGCTGACCCACCCACCCCTCTGCCATACGGACACAACGTAAGGAAATCAACCCGTGTCAAGAATGCGTTCTAACATACCTTATTGCAGTATATCAACGGAAGCTTAGGGAGCTTAAGTATGGATGCCGTTCAATCGGGGCACGAAAGTCCGGATCCCATGGGCGTTGACTCTGCCTTCACTGTCCTTCGGCCGTGGGACTCACGCAAGAACTACGAAAATATCATTCAAATGCGAAACGAGTTCTCCGGCCCTGTGATGGACGTCGAGAATCATTACGAGGGAGCTCACGATTCGTTCAACACAAGCAAACGAGTATGGAATGAATCGGATGTCCGGCATGGCTTTTACCCTGCTGTGTTTTCTGGGGCTTGCGGGATCACATTTGGTTCTCTTCCCGTCCAACAGTCATACGAGAACATTTCTCTCATTGCTGGGCCCGAACATTATATGCCACCGCAACTTGGGCTGTCGGAGAATGCGAGTTGGCATGAAGCGCTCGACTGGCCCGGCGCAAGTCAAACTGGATATGTTGGCCATTTGCTGGCGGATCTGACAGACAGTCAATTCAAAAAAATCACTCCTGCTCGCGAGCTGATATCATCACCAGCAACTTCAGCAGATGACATACTAGCATTCGAGGCCGATCGGTACATTGCGAGCATGATAACAATCGGACGCTTCTGGGTATATAGTGGATGGGGCGACGCTTTTGAAGTTGATATTCAAGCTTTAACAGCGAGATGGGATTTGACTTCTGTACGGATGACTGTCAACTGGTTCGACCCACGAACGGCTCTGCTAACGAATGCGGGAACAATTGACACGTCGTCAACGGGTGGGAGGATGACTTTCACGCCTCCAAGTCGCGGAGGGATAGACTTTGACTGGGTATTATGTTTGATGGCTGTTTGAGTGCTGATGGAAGAGATCAAAGGGAACCACGTTGGATTGGGTTGGTTCAGCGCTGCATCGCCGGTGAAATAAAATAAACGTTTCACGAAATGTTTTATTTCATCTAGACCCACCAAACCTTTTCAGTCCAAGAGAGTCCACCCCGGGTTTGTCTGGACGTTGTATTGCTCATAGACTACCTACAACTTCAAAGCAGTAGAAAATTACGCGGAAGCGGAGAACCCTCTCGAGGTTGTAGCTACTACACGAATAACACCTCTGCATCAATTTCGTAAACTCCATGGAGTCATGACAAATATGTGTTGCATTGGTCATCAAGTGCCATTCAGGTAGGTCTCTGCGAGGGATTAATGTACGGATCCTAGGAAATGCCCTGCATTCCTACTGTACACTGCCCGAAGGCGGGGCGGGCTCAGGCACAAGACTACCGCTCCAACACTCAGCCTGCCAATGGACTTCAGGTAAAGTCGATTGCACAATCTCTTGGCGCCGAGATCCAGGTAAATGATCTACCAGGCTGACAAATCTTCTGGGAGTAAGTTTACAGCTGACGTTCGATTAAGTGGGGGATTGCATTTGAAAGCTTTCTTATATACTTTGTGGATTGGCCTGTTAGTATCGTATCTCATTAGACAATTTGGACATTAACCGCCCAAACAAGCCTGACTTACGAAATGGGAGTTCCAAAGACATCGCTTATACCATAGGATCCTTCGAACGCTAAGCACTTCAAGCGGATGTTTAACCAAAGGGTTGCGTGCGGCTGGCGATGCGAGGAGGTTCCAGAATGGAGAAATAAAACCATCATGAATCAAAAGTTTCTTTACTGGATCGTCTGTTCTGGGTTTTCTCCAGAATGAATTAGTCTCCAGATGCTGACATTCGGAAGATACTCGCTGATGACATTCCCCAGCGAGACGACCTGCTTGCGAAGCATACTAGTCAGTACCCGAATGTAGACAGAAAGATTATTGACACCCACATATGACAATGAAGATTGACCCAAGACGCTCAGGAGTCTGTTGAGCTGACAGATACGGCGAGTGCGGTTCTCCAAACATCTCGCAAAACCAACACATCGACCATTCGTACCCGTCGGCCATATTGCCCTTGAGCTGCTCCCCGAGCAAAACAAGCGGTTAAGTCTATCGTCTTCCACAATTTTGGTGATGCTTCTCTACGTCTCGTGGTTAGGAGATGACGAGAAAGTTGGACGCATCTCGTCGGCTGTTGCTAAGCATATCAGGGCTCTCCAAAGTGCTGGCCTTGGCCGCAGTGCAATGGCCCAGATCGAGGATCTCGCTAAACTCCCACCATTCCACCATGACATGATCGCGCTTGACATGGTGCAGAAAAACTTTCAGTTGTCACAGAATAACTTTTGGAAAGCCCCTAATACACCTAGCAAAGGGACCCGCACAAGCGAGGAATGGTATACACGTCAAGGATACCAGGCCATCGCAAGAGGAGATAGAGGATACGATTGGATGGTGCCTGAAACGCAAGAGCATGTACCAGTGCCATTGGTGTATATGATTAAAAAGCTCGTCTAGACGCAAAGAGTCGGATCAGATTGCCTGTGAGAATTGCATAATCTGCTTCAGCATCTTAGAGTACGGCTAACCCTAAATTGGTCTTGAACTGCCAAATGGCGTACGCACCAAAAACTAGAATTTCCAGTAAAGCAAAGTAAATGGGCAGATGTCTGCTCCAGCTGGTGCTTGAAATCAGACGAACAGTCCATATTAGTATTGTTCATTGAGGCCAGCCCGTAGTGCAACCAAGTCTCATCTCTTTCTCAATAGCTTCTGAACCCGTACTCTTGTGCGACTATGGACCGAGCCAACTGCCTCGCTTTCTCTTATCCCTGCAACCGGAAGGGTATGACTGGTCGAGAACGTGCTCTAAAAAGCCAGCTACTTCCTTTTGTCCGTAATGCCGAGCCTCATCTGCAGCACTTCTTCCCGCGGTGTTTCTAGCTTCCATGAACATGATTCTCTTCGCATCCCAGTGAAACATCCGCCCCTCATCTCCGGTCACTTCATGGCGATCATATTTCCCAGGAACATCGACAGCGTCATCTGTGTCTCTGCCCTCAAAGGCACATAGCACAGGCTTTAGTAGCCGCAGCCCCCCCTTCCGTGCAGCGACAAGCAGCCCGTTATCACCCTCCCGATTCTGATGTCTGAGTAAAATGTGCCTCTCACGACGGCCTTGGAACTGAGCTGGCCCATTTCCGCACGTCGGATAGAGTCGGCACGCCCCGAGAGCTCCTATGCGCCCTGGACGAACAATGGCGTGGATGAGCTAGTCGCCTGTCTCGGGGTTAATGGCCTGGAGCCAAATGTTAATGCCGTCGCATTTGTAGCGCTTGTAAGTGAACTTGAGTTACAAATCCTCCTCGTTCGACATGTCCAAACTTGGAACTGACCGGAGGATGTCGCGGATAAGCGGCACAGGCAGTGGGTCTGGCAGACTGGCGGAGTTGACTCCGATCACTCCTGATAGTGGGATTCATACTGACAGGGACAGGTAGGGTTGGATAATCGATGAGAGTGGGGTGCTCTGAGGCCGAGCATGAGAGGCTGCCTAAGCTGGATCCGCGACTGCGTCGGGAGAGACTGGCTCGCGCCCGACCAGGTGGATCGGACGACTCTGACAGTGTCGCCAACTTCTCATCGTCGTCAGACGAATCATCGCTGCGTCGACAAAATCCGGACACATTGGACCGCGCACAGGAAAATGCGTGATCACAGTGTGAGGGAAGCTGTGATTGTTCTGTGGCGCCACGTAAGGATGTTGGAGGAAGTGAGATCTGTTCTGTCTTAAATAGCATGTGAATTCCGACCCAAACTGTCCTGGTCGTCCACGTTTTGTAATCTTGTCACCCAACCCTAGTTACCCGTGATGATGAATCTGTCGTTGCTCACTTCGCCTAAAGTAAACATTTCAACATTTGCCAATTCTACGACATACTGAAGAAGCTAGATCACTGACAAGCTTGCTTTGTATGCTGCCGATTCTATTAGTTTGTCACTCTGTGTCTTTTTTACACGTGTCCCAGCTCGAAGCCGTTCCCAAGACTCTGTGCTACATGGCCACATGTGAAATATTTCCGTTGACTACCTTGAGACGTGCAGGGCTGTGAGAAGTAAAAGTTGCCAAGAGGCCTGGCTGATGGTTAAACGACCTACTTAACACTTCGCAACTATTTCTAATTCTCAAAGGGAGCTTGATCCCCCTTGAGGAGTACCACCCGCATCACTGTTTTTAAAATTTACCCATCCTCAAGTCCGCTCAGCGGTGGTTATCAGGTCTACGGAGGTTCTTTCAACTGTTCTTGCTTCTGGCAGCTTACAACAGCCCCATCCCCCAAGGGTGGACCGTTCCAAGACGAACAGAGCAAGGGTTATGCGCCACTTGGTTCACACGAATTCAGCAGGGCATTTGACCAGCAATATAGAGTTGCAGGCGAGGATCGATGCGAATGTCAGTCTGAAATCGCACGAGAAACTTCAGTGATTGTCCCAACAACCTTGACGCAAACAGATGATGAAGCTCGGCGAGGCCAAGGCGATAATTAGCCTCAATCAAAGGCCGGCCCGTGTCTGACGCCGCTTCAGTGCTTTGGGATGTCCCAAAAAGGCGAACACATAATTCGGCGGATTAGTAGCGTTAAACCGCGTCGACGCCTCGAGGACCAGCAAAAAATCGATAGTGCAATCCGCCTTCAAAAAGTTCCCGAGCACGTTGAGGACCGGCGTGGTGTCAAACCAAGATCCCTTCTTGTCATATGTCAACCACACGTTCCAGAAGGCGCAGTACGGCGAGCCGAATATCATGTCTTTAATTTCCTGCTTGAGAATTTTAACAAGATCCTCGTCTGTTATCGCAAAGTGAATGAAGACGTCAATCTCACTGAATTGGACATAATGGTCGCCCTAAAATGCCGTGGCCTTCGTCGCCAAACCGACCTCCTGAAGAGCCCACATGGGAGTGAACCATGTGAGTTGATAGAACCTCTTGATAGAATCCGTATGGCGGACATCTAGGATTGATGGGAGGCTACCCTTCAGGTGCGTGACAGGATAGGGTGATTTTATATCCTCGGAAAGATGATTTCGTATGCTAGCAGACATGAAGCTTGCGTCCGGCACCACGGACCACTTATGCTGCGTGCCTTTCTTGACAACTGAAAGAGCAGGTACTACATCGTCAAAGGCCGTCTCTGCGAAACATTCGGAGTCGTGACCAAGCCAGACGACCACCTCGGCGGCTTGATCGTAGACGATACCCATGAGATTTACCTGGTGCGCCTTCTCCGCGTCGTTGCATTGGTCAATGGCCTTCGCCCATGCTATCTACACGCAGTCGGTCCGTATGATGTGTCGAAGGCCTTGCAATAGGCTGACGGTGACATCTCTATAGAAGGTAGAGCACTTCATGCACTTCATGCTCTCAACGTTGGTAGAATCTCCCCAAACGTATGACAGAGCCTTGTACTTGGGGGCCTGGTCAATGGCAACGGCGGCAAGATCACAAACAAGTGGGTCAGTTCGCTAGCCAGAATGGAGGTGAAGTTGACAAAATAAGTATTGTCCTGCATCATTCAGACATTAAGATGTTCCCAAACTAACGACTGTGCTAAAAAGGTTGTATGTGCGGTGGGGTGTGAATAGAGCCAATAGACATCGCACATCTCCATGCAACTCTGTTGGGACTACCAAGGACAAAAGTACCTGCAGTCAGCTTATTTAACACCCACGTCTTCTTGGCATCCACGCCCCATATTGTTCGCCCGGCTGTGGCGAGCCCTTTCCACGTGGCTATAAACCTAGACAAGAGGGAGTTGCCACAAAGTAGGGTGTACTGTACATGACAGGGTGGCACTGATGCTTACTCTCTGTATTCTACCAACTCTCGGTTCAATATCCAAGTCACAAATCCTACCCTGCCTGCCTTAGTTGTAAGTAATATCATAAATACCCTAGAGTGGACAGCCTTGGTTTCTTTCGCAATCCGGTTCTTTGACAGTAGCTTTTCATCCCCGGGCATCCCCGGGCTTTTAACTGCCTAGAAGGTGGTGATGATCTGATCCCTGGCAATGGTCTTGTCGTGGGGCGCATATTAGTTAGGGTGGGTGTCAATAGACGTCTGAAAGTCGTTTCTTTTTCTCTCTCGCAAAAGCGTGCGTAGAATTGACTGTGCATATCCCGTGCCAGCTCAAAAAAGAATGATTACCCTCTGATGGACTTTTCTTGGGCCACCTACGTCCTTCCCAAGAGCAACACGGCAAGACGGCTCTTCAGCCCTGTACATATCATCCACGTTCGTTTCCCCAGGGTGCTTGTCATCTGTACGGCTAAATCTTACCTTTAAACCATCTCTGGAACGATGCGTATTTTTAGGACCTTGTCCATCGGCGCCGGGGTGCTCAGTATCGCGGAGGCCTTTCCTGGCCGCGCCCAAAGCTTCGTCAAAAGGCAGATTACCGACCTTCGGGACGATGGTTATGACTTTGTTATCATTGGCGGTGGCACCGCAGGTCTCACAGTGGCTGACCGCGTCTCGGCTGCCTTCCCGGAAAGTACGTTGTGAAATTTCCGCTTATTTTGCCGCAGGTTCCGTGACCCTAAATTTTCGTTGCAGAGTTCGTCCTGGTGATCGAGTACGGCAAGATTGAGGAGACCGTCGGCTGTTTTGACCCGTCCGAGGACGGCCGTGGTGCCAATCGCCTTGTCATCACCTCCCCCCCGGTCGCTAGCGTCAACAATCGCTCTGCCACCGTCATCCTAGGCATGACTGTCGGAGGCGGATCCGCAGTCAACGGCCAATTCCTGGACCGCGGTTCGCGGCATGACTATGATGAGTGGGCGCGCCTCGGCAGCCCACAGTTTGACGACAGCCCCCACCAATGGGACTGGGAGAACTTTGGTCCCGCGTTGAAGAAGGTCAGCTTCCTGCTTATCTCAGCCCCTCCCGTCCATCTGCCTCTTCTGACGATCCCTTATCAGTCATTGTTTCTCACAGAGCCCAGCCATGAGCTCGTTGAGGAGTACGGCTACACCTGGGACGCCTCCCAATTCGAGGGCGAGGCCATCGACGCTTCATTCCCGCCTTTCCAATGGCCAATTCAGAGTACGTAACTGTCAATTTAACTTCTGTCCCATATGAAAGAAAATAGTGTTGATGAGGCACAGAGTTCGGGTGGAAGGCGTTCGAAGAATTCGGTCTCGAGAGCCCCGTGACCTGTGATAACGGCGACAAGTATGGCCTCTGTTCGGTTGCCACAGCCCAGAACTCAGCGACAGTCGAGCGCTCCCACGCCGGCGTCGGTCACTTCACCAGGATCGCCGACTCACGACCCAACCTCGACCTCCTCGTCGAGCACAAGGTCAGTCGCCTAATCATCAGCAAGAATGAGACCGTTCCACAATTGAGTTTCGCCCTGTCTCCGGCAGCAAGGGCAGGGTCCGTACTATCCGCCCCCGCCACGAGGTCGTCTTGTCCGCCGGCGCGATTCACACCCCCCAGATTCTGCAGCGCAGCGGTGTCGCCTCAGCCGCCTACCTCGAGTCCGAGGGAATCAAGGTCGTCGAAGACCTCTCTGGGGTCGGCCAGAACTTCCAGGACCACTGCGCCGTGCCCATAACGTTCTCCTTCGAGAATGCCCCCTCCCCAAACGAGGCCGACATCACGACGAACACCACCTACGCCGCTGAGGCCGTCGCCCAGTTCCGCGAGCGTCCCGCCCGCGGCCCCTACACCCTCGCTATGGGCAATAGCGCTGCCTACGTCGCCCTCCAGAACGTCACTGCTCAGTGGCAGCACATTGTCGCCGACATCCGAGCCCAGATTGCCGACGGCTCCGCTCTGCAATACCTCCCCGCTTCCGCAGACAACACCGTTCAGACCGGCTACCTCGCCCAGCTTCAGGCTATTGCCAAGGCCTTGGAAAACCCGGAGCACCCCGTTCTCGAGATGCCCTTCCACGCCGCGCCCAGCATGGCCTTTCTCCTCAAGCCTCTGAGCCGCGGCTCTGTCGTCCTCGATCCCGCTGACCACGACGCCACTCCTATTGTCAACTACGCCACCGGCACCAACCCCGTCGACCTTAATATCATGAGCTCTTACATAGACTACTTCCGCCGCCTTTATGCCATCGACACCTGGAAGGACCTCGGCCCAGTAGAAGTCGCACCCGGCGCCAACGTCACCCAGCACGCGGCTCTCTTAGACTGGGTCAAGGATAACGTCGTTCAGTCACTGATGCACCCCTGTTGCACCGCCGCCATGCTACCCCGCGAGAAGGGCGGTGTTGTGGACTCGAGCCTTGCTGTTTTCGGCATCTCTGGCCTCCGCGTCGCCGACTGCTCTATCATTCCCACTATCCCCGCGAGCCACACCACTACGACGGCGTATGCAATTGGTGAGAAGGTAAGTCTATGTTCTTATAGAGTTGAAGCGCTCACATAATAACTTCCGCAGGCTGCGGAGATTATTATCAGCAAGTGGAGATAGGTCCACCACTGCTATGAGACGCACACAAGCTTTGTATAAGGGTTACTCGAATGTCAACCTCGGTGAGGGTTATGAACATGAAAAGCTTCAAGCTGCATATGGTATCGGATTCAATACGTCGCAGATAAAACGTTAACTAAAGGTTTACATATGCACAGAGTAATCAAGATTAATGACGCCGCACATAGCGCGGTGTGGTCTTCACAAGATCCAGTCACCTAGTGAACAAAACCCATCATCTGCCTCCAACTGATAACCAAACGCTAGGAGATTCATCTTGAAGAAGTAACATGTGTTGTCGAGGGTGATTACCTGCTTGCCATTCTCTCCCTCGCAGTTACATAAGGCGATGGCAACTCGGAGATGATGCCTGCACTCATTGCGATTCTCCAGCTACTTGCCGGTCCCACATACTGGACTTGACGTTGACGATGGGATCATCTTCGGCCTAAGGTAGCAATGTTACTTGTCGAGGCTCGGATAACTTACAGTACGCCTCTTTTCGCAGTCGACAAACCGAGTAAAGAAGCCTAACGCTTTTAACTGCATGGAGTGAATACTGATAGAACTCTTGATCTGCCTGTGCAGTCTACCTATCCTTCTCGTGTGTCGCCCGCGAGCCCGGGCCACCGGCGCAGCTGCCGAGCAATCAGTCAGGCTACTTACAGCAGTACTCCGTGATTAAAGCTGTCGTCGGGCCCGATTGAAGCCCTCGTCCGACCAATGGAATGCGTCTATTACAAGGGTGGAGGTTCCTTACAGGCAAGATGGCGAGGCTGCATGGGCATTTTGACCAGACTCATTTCTGTAAAGAGTCTCTCAATGTAACGTGAGCTTACGCCGAGGATCGGTCAGCACTTGGCGCAGGAGGAACCTGACGCGCCTCGATAGCCTTGCCTCGTGGAGCTGCCCTTGGCAACCGCAACCAATCCCGCATGAGCGGGGATGTTTGTATGCAGGGTTATCTTGTTTCCACAATGCTACACTCTGTTTACCTCTCTCCCCCCCCTCTCTCTCCTGCATTTCGTCAAGACCAAGCAATAGCTCTACTCCAGGAAACTTTGAGTCCTCGTAGCACGAGAAGCAAACGACCATGAGGCTTGTCCACGGAATCGCTCTCTTGCCTGCATTCCTCACGGCAGCCTGCGCGTCATCGGTTCTCTTCAACGGGGGCACAGTTGTCGCTTTCAATCAAGAGACGCAAGGGTTGAAGGTCATCCGCAATGGCTCGGTCTTCGTCGAGAACGACCGCATCACCCGTGTTTGCAGTTGTGCGATCACGGATATCCCACCGGATACCGAGATCGTCGATATTACCGACAAGATCATTACGCCGGGCTTCATCGACACCCATCGACATGGCTGGCAGACGGTCTTCAAGACTATGGCTTCTAATTCCACCCTGCTGGAGTTCTTCAGCCGCTACAGCTCCTACGTCGCGCCCTTCTTCTGGAATGCGACTGACGTGTACGACAGTCAACTTGCCGGCTTATATGAGGCGTTGAATGCGGGTGTTACGACGTCTCTTGACCATGCCACCAATACATGGTCTCGAGATGCATCTGATGCCGGTCTCCAGGCTTCCATTGATAGTGGAGCGAGAGTGTTTTGGGGTTTCACTTTTGCCAACATCTCAGGTCTAGTCACGGTTGACGACCTGTTTCCGATCTTCCGGGACATGGCCAAGAAAGCCGAGCTGGCAAACTCCCCTACTACTCTGAGCATCGCCTACGACGGCTGGGGTCCGAATCCAAATGTTGGAGAAATTAATAACATTATGGCACTTGCCGAGTACGTGAAGGCCGATAATTCTTGAAACCCAAGTCAACCCTTTGACATGAATAAAGCTAACTGGAACAGGGAGCTCAATGTATCAGCTATCACTACTCACTCTCTTCAAGGACCTTGGGGCTGTAAGTTTTGCCAAAGCATTTACCTCCGATGTCTCCTACGCCTTACAAGGTCATCATTTTCCTAACTTGCGGTGCTTGATAGTCAGCAATTCTCCTGAAGACGTCCATGCCCTCAACTATCTCAACATTTCCAAGCCCTTCATCTTCTCCCATGCTTCATTCCTGACCTCCACTGGAGCGGACTTGCTGCGATCCACTAACCAGTATATCTCTATCACGCCTGAGTCCGAGATGCACTACGGCCAGACGCACCAAACCAGCCACCTCGTCCAGGATCAGGCTTCTCTCGGGATCGATACACATATTACTTTCAGCACCGACATCCTGACGCAAGCCCGTATATGGCTTCAATCGGTCCGCTATCGGCTGTATAACGACGTGGTTCAGGGGTGGAAGCTGCCAGGGACTAATCCCATGTCGGTCGAGCAGGCCTTCCTACTCGCTACGCGTCAAGGTGCTCTCGCCTTACGGCGCCATGACCTTGGTGTCATCGCCACCGGTGCCAAGGCCGATCTACTCATCTGGGACGGCACCTCCCCGGCGATGCTTGGCTGGGTTGACCCCGTTGCTGCCGTTATTCTCCACGCTAGCATCGGTGACATCGAGGGCGTACTGGTTGATGGCAAATGGGTCAAGCGCCATGGTAAGCTGGTGGCAAAGGGCTACTCGGCGGCTCGCGCCCGCTTCTTAGAGACCGCCCGACGTCTTCAGGCCGTCTGGCGAGCTATGCCACTGCCGGCGCCGCCGGCCGAGTACAACGGTCATCATGTGGTCCCCACGGAACGAGTCGATGTGCTACGGGGCCCCGGAGATGGCTACGGCGATCTTTACATTTAACATAGCTTCGGCTGTGGCCGATATTAGTTTACCCCTAACCAGCAAAGAACCCATGGAGTTTGAACCAGAAACTGCCTGATTTTCCCGTGTTTCATTAGCTATTTCCTGTGTATGTACTTTCATGTGCGTTTATCTAAGATGACAATGGCAACGACGACGACGATAACGACGACGTGTCAAGGCGACAACGACAGTAATGTAGAGCAAGGTATCCACAGGAAAAGCAGTGGCTCCAACAGAGGAAAAATAGGCTGTCTGTTAGACAACCCGCAGTGTCTGCCATTGCAAGCCCTCAGCATCCACACCTAACGCCTCACCATTCATAAAACCATGAACATACGCCCCTCCAACCAGACGGTATTCACAATCACCAACACTTCGAAAAATGAGTGGTACTCGTGAGCCGGGCACAATCCACACAGAGTCCCGTTCTTCAAGAGACTCAGATCCCACGCCTATGTGTTTTTGAGAAGTGCTGAAAAGCCTCAGGTGAACACCATGAGAAAATGAAGCCTCATAAGCAGCAGCTTTACCTTGTTGTGGTGTTTCCGCCAGCCCCAAACTTGCCAGTAGCTCATTACCCTCGCCAATGCTACCCGTAAGTCCTCGGGAAGAAGCCAGTTTGACCCCAAGCCAGTGTAAAAACGAAATCTCAAAGCTCGTGTCGACGGGGCATTGTGGTGGATCGCCATCGGTGTCGGTGAGGAGGGCACGCCAAACCGCTTCCAGCCCAACTTTTCCCTGATGCCGGTGTTGTTGTCGAAGAATGTTTATTACACCTGGAAACGGTCGACTGGAAATGATATCGTGCTTGGTTTCTGCAGAAGTCTCAATGTCGTCAAGCTTTAGTCCTCGAATCTCGAGAATCTTCGAAGAATCATGGATGAACAAATTTCGTGGCAGGTCACCTGCTGCGCGGAAGCGTCGATAGCCAGTGACTCTTAATCCCAAAGGCTTCTCACATCGCCAATCGGGCACCCATGACGGCAAATCGGAGTACTGAAACTTTTGTCCTTCGATGTCGTAAAGCAGGAGCAAGTCATCACTGTCCTCGAGTATCTGGACAGCCGCATCAATGTAGACAGATTCTACAGATCGTCCACCATATACCGGATGCAATCGCCGTTTGTCTTTAAAAAGGTCCCCAAAGTCCACAAGCCCTAAAAGTCCATATACTTTATCGCGAGAATCTCGGCAGCGATAGGGGCGAGACCGAATCAGTGCATGAACTAGAGTCTCGGCATAGCTAAGCGCTTGTCTGGATTTTCTGTTTGCTTTAAGGCCCGTCGGGGTCATATGATAGCAAGGTCCTGGTATAGAATCTTCCGAGCTTAAGTTGGCGAAATGGCGAGACCAAGATGTAGTTGTTACGAAATGAGAGAATGATTCGAGATGTTCCCAGGATGTCATGTGGCTACCGCATAGAACCGTGGCATTTTTGGCGAGGACGACCTCCTGAATTATCCAGACTCTGCTGAAGTAATTGCGACGGAAAAGCTTTCTAGCAGCTTCCCAGTATGTATGGTTGTGCAAAGGTGGAATTTGCGTAGAATTGGTGTTTTCGTCAACACACGTTTGATGTTGCATGACAAGATGAGGTGTCAAAAGGTGAAGCATCTCTGGCTTAGCTTCCGCGACAGACTCCATGAGGTGAAAAGACCTAGCAGTGTGTTCATCTTCTTCTCCGAGCCAAATCAAAACTGAGGTAGCCGACCTGAACACCCTGGCCATGAGACGAACCTGGCTGGATCGCTCTTGCAGGTTCCTCTGGTCTATGCATATCGCGTCAATCCAAAACCTCTTGCCTGAGAGATCTGAATTGTCTCGTAATCGGAGAAGCGCAGCTTTCAAGTTTGACGCGACGAAACCAACCTCTCCATGAGATATCCTTTCTGATGGTTTTCCCGTCTCCCAGACTATCCAGACAGGATTAGAGGGGTTGTCGGTGACACCCTTCGCGGCATCTTCAGGGCTCGCTGGCCCCCAAGTGTACGAGAGCGTATGGAATTCCGGGGCACATCTTCCCAGATTTACCACGCTCATCCTGCAAACAACTCTGTCCTCGTCGTTTTCATCTCGCGGGTCGATGGTTACGAGCCGTATATCACTAATTGTGAGTGGAAGTGCGGGGTACACTGCGGGAGGCGCCAGCGATGGAGTCTGGTTGTCCTCGTGCATTGTGACCAGGTGATACCAAACGGAATGCGCTTTGAAATTTCTGTGGAAGACGACAGAAATGAAGACACCACCGACTATGCGAAACGACAGAGACGACAAAGATGACTATGGGGACCGACCGAGACAGCGACATATCAACAGGCGACGGTGGGATGGGCGTGACGTGGCTTGATTAATGTAGCTACGAGCGTTGGACGCGCCTGGCTACAAAGTGGTGTGGCCGATCTCTTACGTAAAGACGGGATTCGGGCGGCATTGGCCCGGGGCCGAGTTCCGTCTTGCAGGATGAGAGGCTGGGTCTTTTCCGCAAATGCCCTGAAGAATATGACTTAGTCATCAAAGTCGTTACCAAGCCAGCCTTCTCTGCTGCTTATCCCGCAGTCTACCCTATCTCTGCATCCGACCTCCAACCTCCGAGATATGCTTGCGCAAACCATCTTCCCCGCACTCCTTGCAGCGACAAAAATGACCGCACCCGCTAATCCTATCTGTCGACACAAGTTCACCATTCTCCCGGAATACTTTATAGACTACCATAAAATAGCCGAGGACAGTCCCGGGGGCAAAGCGACGACGCAAGCCGGCCTAGGTCTGCTTGACAAGGTTTTTGGAGATTCGGCCCAAAGTCAAGAAGGCGGGAATAGTAAGCCGTGGGACCGTTTCGCGGCACACGTCAACCGACTCAACGATGAAAGTCCTGATGGGGTGGATTATAAAGTGCTTTACTTAACCAGACACGGCCTCGGGTACCACAATGTCCAGGCGGCCAAGGTTGGGACGGCGGAGTGGAATGTAAGCAACGTCTTCTGGAGATGCCGGCCTGACCCTTTCTAACGTGCAATAGAGATATTGGTCTCGACTTGACGGCGATGGAGTTGTTTCATGGCTCGACGCAGCGCTTGTAGATACGGGCATTACTCAGGCTACAGACCTGTGTACTTTCTGGAAAGCTGCTACAGCTGCCGAAGGGGTTCCCTTACCCGAGTCATTCTATACCAGTCCTCTTCGGCGTTGCCTCGAGACCAGCAAGCTTGTCTTTAGCGACCTGGTCGAGGGTAGAGGTCAGGAGTTTAGACCTGTTATCAAAGAAGGGCTGAGAGAGCGTATGACTGATCATACTTGTGACAAGAGAAGTTCGAGGACGTGGATCGAAGAAGCTTATCCTAGGTACATCATTGAACCTGGCTTCACTGAGGAAGACCAGCTCTGGAAGGCAGATCAGTTTGAGACCACAGAGAGTCATGTCGCAAGGAAGCAGCAGGTTCTGGATGAGATATTCTCGACCAATCCGAGCCAGTTTGTGTCATTGACAGTCCACTCTTATGCCATATCTGCCATCTTGCGGGCTGGGGGCCAGGAAGAGTTCCGCGTTCGAGAGGGCTCCAGCATCGCAGTGCTAGTCCGAGGAAAAAGAGTTACGACGCCAACATGATGATCTCATTTGGTTTAGAGATTAACAACAAGTCAGATACATTTCAACCTTCCTCTTGACTATTCTGCTGTGAAAATGTGCTGGGTCAGCAGTTCTGGTAGATCAAGTGGTGAATACCGCCCACCACATACCAAGCTGGATCGTATTGACACTATTGCCAGGATGTCCACCACGCACGAGGAAGACAACTACGCTGACGACCTCAGTCTGACGTCGACCAGCCTACGGCCTCCGGCCGCAACGAGCTGTTTGCTAACGACGAGGACCCGCACCAACAGCAAGATAACCGCTCACGTCCGTCACCCACTTTTGGGCACTCCCCACATTTGGGCACCCCAAAAATGCCTCACCGCTATGACTGCCTACTAACTTTAAACCTATAACTACTCAGTAAACAAAGCTAGTGGAAAAGCTAAAAAGATGCAAAAAAACATACAACACCAGGTATTCGCTGATCGTCACCGACTCAACTACTAATCCGGCCCTCGTGTTACGGTCAGCTATCCGACAGTAGGGTCTGCTAACAGAAGCTGGGGATTGACACGTAGTAACAGTACACTGAGGTCGTGGTCTGGGTCGTAGGTCGTAGGCTTGTAGTAGATCAGGTCTTCAGAGGCTAAGGTTGTCACGGTCTATGGACCGGTGTTCGGCCTTCGGCAAGACCCTCAGCCACGACTCATTGGACCCACCAAATCCAATGGCGTATTTGCTAGAAGGTTCCAGGAACATCGACAAGGTCAATGGCAAGGTTATAAGAATGCCCA
>NW_026517504.1:0-63271 GCF_026319265.1 Colletotrichum chrysophilum | reverse complement strand
CCCTAGTGAGGCCGAAAGCTGCATAGTGGTTGCAACTTTACCTCGTTGATAGTTAATTGAAATTGGTGGTGTTGTTGCGATAGCATTATTTTTTGGTGTTTCGCATGGGGGGGTGTTTCGGAAGTGGGTACGTTGACTTATGTGCATAGCGGCTCAATCTTGATGGCAGGGTGTAGATGGTGATCAGATTGATAGCCTTGACAACGGCAATGCCGATGGTGAAGATACCAACGGCAGATATGATGTTCGGTATCCAGTGCGCCATTTAGCCGCCGTCGGGTACTGGAATGCGGTGGGGAGATGATAGAACCAATGATGCCAATGTAGGTCTTGCCGGAGGGTCTACACAATGGTCCATGACGAAGAAAAGAGCTGGAAAATAGCCCGGAAACATGACTAATAATCCTGAGACTAGGTAGCAGACACTAGCAATCCATCCCTGCGGGCGGCTAGAGAGATGCAGTCGAATTGACGCCACCTTGCCAGGTCCCTAGGTAGGTAATTCACTGCAATTGGCCAAACGAACAAATCGTTGATGGCCACTGCGCATAGTGCATACCTATTCGGAGACCGACAGAACCAATCAAAAAACGTCACCCATCTAGAGCAGGAACAAGGGGAGGCGTCTCAACGATCGAAACTACCTGAAGTCGTTCGGTTTTCATACACTTCGAGTCTTTTACGTGTGCACTTGAGTGCTTAAGTGTTTTGCTGGAGGAAGCGGGAAGCGGTGAGGTTGGCGCTTCAGCGTGACTGACATGGGAAATCGTCTGATGTAGCCCAAGAAAAGGAAAGGTCCACGAAAGATAGTCATTGGCTGTGCCGCATACGCCACTTCCAATCCGTCGTTGGACCAGTAATGGCCATTCGTCTGTTGCTTCTCGTCACTTGAAAGTTGCAACCAACGGACTCCACTTGTGAGCGACGGATGAAGAGTATGGACTCAACGTGATTCGGTTCCTCGGAGCCGATGGAGGCATGAAAGAGAGTCGGTGACACAGACGATGACAGCTGCCGTGAGTTCAATTAGATCGATTGGAAGGAGAACAGTAAATAACACTGTTCCCGTTTGAATGTTGTTTCTTTTTCCTAAAGTTTTATCCTGTCGCCAACACCGAAGACACCGGAGCAATGACAAATCATTTGCTTTTTGCCCACGTGGTTACCAACCAGTTCTCTCGTCCAGCTTTTGGGCTTCCCTATTGCCAGGTTAGCCTCGTTTGCTAACATGACTTTTCCACATCAAGCACCTTACATATTCTCAAGTGCACTTCATCATGACACTCTGCACGTTGCTGGCGGCGCCTCCTGATGTTGTCTCGGTGGAGCAGACACCCTCCTTGAAGGAACCGAAACCTTCTCCTTTTCCACAATCGGTTCCCGAGAAGGCAAACCAACCGCAGTTTCCAGGGAGGGCCTGTGCGAAGAAGGATCCCGGCTGTGAAAGAACGCGACAGTCGAAGGCGCTGATGGTAACGTCGGTCTTTGCCACGCCGGTGCAATCGGTAGATGCAAACGCTTGGAATCTCTCCGCGGCGACAGTTGAGAAAGTTGCCGACAATAAAGCGACGAAGTAAGAGGGCTGCATGGTGAGGTTGTGATTGGAATTGAAGGGGGAGTGGGGTTTCGAGTGTGTAGTACTTGTCGTTCAGTGGTGAGTCGTCTATCTTTTTTCTTACTTCGTAAGCGTTTGGTTTGCAAGGGTAATGTTCTTGGCATCTCTGGGAGATTGATTGTATTTATACTTTGGATATTAGGTAGAGGTAGTGACAGTTGAACAACACAAAATAGAGTTTGAAGAATAGACGAGCGCACCGACGGATTGGACTGGAGTGGGCATGATATGGCTAATTAGCGGAAATTGAGGTCTCGGGCTTGCCGATCGCGGGTGCTGTTTTTGTTCAATTACCTCCCCCTTTTGCAGTTTCGAATTGAATCGGTACACTTAGCACTGCGGCATTTCACCAACTGGACGTCTTATTCTTTTTATCTCCATATCTTAATATCTGACAGTCCAAACGCGTTGTGAGCGCTAGCGCTACTCACACACGTTCTAACGACCGCAACTTGAGAAGTAGATTACTCAGTTGATTCGTAAACTTGCTGGGCAACGCTTTAGCATTTGTGCAACGGCTCAGGGCCGGGAAACATCTCATCTGAAAGGAAGGACACGTTACAGTCACCGTACAGATAAGCATTAGGATAAGGAAGACGACGACAATGACAACGAAGATTACAATTTACAGCGCCAATCATAAGTACAGAACTTAACAATCAGTCATACAGGCCTCATGCCATCCGATCAGCTAGAAGTGCCCGCATTCACAGCAAAGCTCAAGATTGGACGGATTGGTATCACCCCAAAGTCAATGTGGCAACCCGGCGACGGAACTGTTTCAAACGCCGGGAACAAACTTCTAGTCGACATTGTTGGGCAAGATAGCGTAAGCTTAAGTAAGGAAACCTTGATAACAAGAAGTTTACGCAATCGATGTGTTCTTATGCTCTCGAGTGTTGTCTTCCTTCCCAATCCTTTGGTCATACAAGGTGAAGTGAATCGTACCCAGCCTCAATCCCAATTCTTCAGACTAAAAGTGTTCCAAAATGAATTCATTGAATCAATCCTATCCCCAGCGCCCGCTCAAAGTTGCTATCATTGGTGGCGGGCCAGGCGGCCTAAGTGCAGCGATTGAATTTCAGAAGCTGAGCTTCGTGCGTTGGACGCTTTACGAGAAGAAGCCTGCCGTCAGCGAAACGGGGGCCGGCGTGAGCCTTCAGCGGAATACCTGGAGACTCTTGGAGTTTAATGGAGTTGCTAAACACTTCTCCGAAGAGGACTTCTTCAGATGTCAGGATGGCTCCAACAAGCACATTCGGTTCGTTTGAAGACCTTCACAACCTATGCAAGTGACTGTGTGGCTAACAACGCTGGTCAACTCCAGCAATGGACGCAATGGAGAATTAATGGACATAATTAGCCACGCTGAAAACACGATTCCGCAGCACCGGACCTGTCGTATGATGCGCAGTAAACTGCAAGCGGCGCTGCTAAAGGAGGTTGACAAATCGAAGATAGTGACATCTAAGTGTTTGGTGTCCGTTGATTTTGTGGCCGGCGGTAGATGCAGGTTGACTTTCAAAGATGGCTTCGTTGACGAAGTTGACCTTCTCATCGGGGCAGATGGGATCAGATCAGTATGCCAACAAGGCCCCTTGTTAAAACGGCATTAACCGGATCTAGGTAGTGAGATCTTTTGTGTCGCCCTCGCACCACCTCGGATACAATGGGCACTTCACCTATCGTATGACCATTTCCCAAAAAGACGCAAAGGAGATCCATGATCTTCCATGGGCCCCTACCTTCTGGCTCGGTAATGTGGGCCATTATGTGTTTACCTGTCCTCTTGGGGGCGACGACTTCGAGGTCACACTTCGCATCCCAAGGCCTCCTGAAAAGGAGGAATTCGTTAGCTGGGGACGTCCATGCGACCTAGCCCCGATCGCGGAAGATTTCAACATGTTTTGCGATCCAGTCAGGCATGCTATCCGTCTCAGCACCCACGCCGAGTGCCAAGAATTTGCTCTGTTCACAGGGAGCAGGCTTAAGCGGATCGTTGCTCACGATGCGGTCGCCTTGATCGGTGACGCGTCCCATCCATTGTCTGGAGCCTTAGGTGCAGGGGCAGGCTTTGCATTGGAGGATGTGTACGCTCTTTCAAGGTGCTTAAGCTGGGCATGGTCGCATAGATGGTCTCTCGGCGTTGCGTTGGAACACTATGATCGCATCAGATCACCCCATTACCTTGATATTTATCGAGTGCTGGGCAGAGTCAATGAGACTGAAGCTGCTGTAGCAGCGGAGAATCTCGATATAGACACGGAAGTCAAAGAACGAGTAAGAAGAACTGACGAAGCTAGAGATAACTGGGTATACTACTATGAAGTAGACAAAGTAGTCGCGCGCACTTTGAAGACTCCTGAGTTCACAGCTGACGCAAGGCTTTAGGGGCTCATACGAAGTTGTAGTTTTAGACTTGCTTGGCAAGCTTCAGTACTTAGAACGACGTATAAAAAGTAGAAAAAGCTCGTTGAGGATTGAGTGTAAAATTTGAATTCACACGTCGATTTTCCTAGTGGGATTGGGGGTCTCACTCGTTTCAAGCTCACATTAGGATCAATCTTTTCTGTACTTCGTTATATACTGGGGTCCCGTCTTGTGCTAATGCTGGAGCAAATTCGGAGAGGACCATCAAACCAAAACGTCACTGTGCTTGGCCCGGCGCTGAACATTCGGCTCTTAGCTTGTGTGATTGCAAACAGGGTACCGAGATTCATAAAGTCGTGCGACATTAGCAGCAACTATAGACCCGAGGCGACGGGAGATACGGACCTTGCTACCCGCTGCTGACATGATTATCTGCAGTAGTTATGTTTAATAAAAATGTAACAGTAGTCATACCCTATTGCTAAGCAGCGGTTCCGCGGAACCTAAACAGTAGAAGCACGGGAAGTGGTTCGCGCTTGTTATGCTCCCCGCCCGACAAAGTGTCTGAGTCTCTCCGTAGCTATGCTGAAATGAATTTTACCGGCCTGCATAATTCTGGACATACTGGGATGGAATCGAGAACAATTCGTAAGGTGAAGAAAACTGCTTCAATCATTTTCCTTCGGGATCATTGTTAACCGTATTGTCGTCAAAGGCTTACGACCTGTGCTACCGGAATCAGATCAATTGCCATGCCCAGAAACCGCGTTGCTCACACTGTCGACTGTATTCGAGCGATTGTACGCATGAGGTAGTCAGCCGACACAAGGAGAAAAAGATGAAGACGTTATCACCCGCCCATAACCATGGACAACATCGACAACGAGCTCAGAAATAGCAAGTAGCACAGGCAAACGACGAGCTAGGCAGTCATCATCACAATCTTCAGCAACAAGATGAGCGGATCCCGTTGAACGCGTCACAGTCCTACCGCATTTTTTCATGCTCCCCCGCCTCTCAGTTCACGATGAAAACCAGATCCTCTATCATGCTCAGTTCTTGCCCGTCGCTGGAGTCTGGTGCTAAATACGGTCGACAACGCATGGAACTGCCACCAGAAGACACTGTGCGCCACGTCATGGATGTCTATCTGGCGAATTTCAATAGTGTTTTGACCCGGTCCTTTCCGCCGTCTCTTGACTAAATCGGGGAAAACCGGTCCTGCAAGCCGACTGACGAACATGGATTGATGTCCTGGGCCACCATTAATGCCGTCCTGGCTCTAGCTTAATATCATGGCTACGGCCACTTGAGCCCTACCGCTGTCCAAGCCGTCAACGTCACCGAGTGCCTTAATAACGCCCGGGCGTTCTTTGCCGGCATTGTATCGGGGGGTACGAATGTGCAGAGCGTTCGAATTCTGCTTGGCACAGGCATCCTGTTCATGGGAGCTATGCTCGGTGACATTCCAGCACCCGTAGTCTTTATGTCCACGGCCATGAGCCTCGTGCAGGCTATGGGCATGCACTGCAGGGCAGTTACAACAATACGGAACCAGTCGAAGACACACAACGAAGATATGTATTCTGGATCGCCTGCATACTGAACAGAGACGTGGCCGCGCGGACGACACAGGCGTCAATACAGCACGACGCGGACATGGATCATGATTTGCCCCCGACCGAGGATGAGGTGGCGATGGCAGTAGCCCCGGATGTTGGTGATGCTAGCGCCGATGATGACTTGGATGACTTTAATTACGCCGCCTGCGCAAGAGGTATGACCAAGTTGAACCTATTCCACGCCCGTGTCGAGCTCGCTCAGATTCAAGGGCGTTACAACTGCGCATTTTCCCTCCGGGCTCGCTACATGAATCCTGGTGAGAAGGCTCAGTTTGCTCAGGGCATTAGGCTCTCCATCCAGTAGTGGAAGACTCGGCTGCCGTCCGCCCTTTTACTACTATCAAGTCAAAACAGCAACGGCGGAAACACTGACGCTTCGATCCTGTTGGTCATCATGTACTATATGGACGTCTTGACGACGATGTGCGTCGGGAGGCTGTGTGCCGTCAGCTCAATGGATTTACATTGGATTCAAGAGATTCTTTTCTATGCTCGGGGCCTCAGTGATTGCAAGAAGACGACTTCCTTTGCCTCTCGCTCATCGGCCATACCACCGACACCGCCGTCAACTCATGATTGGACTGTGTGTCCTTTTTCTCTGCAGTACCTCAAGCTTGAAATCTTACCGTTGATGTCTCAATTCTTTGCCGAGCACAGCCGAGCCTAGCTGAGCGCATTCCATATGGCGGGGTCGGCCCGTTGCAGATATCCCACATATCCAGAACTGTTCAAAGACTTCCAGGTTCTATATAGTTCGACTTGTCCAACGCTCAAGTTTAGAGTTTCAAAGCTGTTCGTGCAGTAGTCAATTTCGTAAACATTCTTCTAGATACATTAGCTTACCTTCACGGTGAATTACTCCCTGAGTCTAACACCGATCACCTCAGCCTCTGAAGACTTGATTTATATAGCACCTACAATAGTACGGCTCAGACCCACGATGTCTGATCTACAGCATCAACTCTAACTTCCGTGAGCATATCCTACTGTTGGAAAGCTGACCGCAATATCATGGCTGCGTAAGAATCATGCCTCTATCAAAGTTCCCCCTACCTCTATTAATCCCCTTGGTACAGCCTTTAGAATGACATACTTATCTAAACTATTGAATTCAAGAGTTGTAGTGTTATTCATATTTAACATCATCTAAAACCAAATCGCACAATAAAACAGCGCAAGTAGGTACCATTACGTCAGGCAGCCATCTTTCAGGTTACATCTTGATCGATCCAATTCAAATGCGCTTTAAGTATCCTCCATAATACATAAAATGAAAATTCAGAGCCTTCAAAGAACATCTTTAATAAGAGCAAACCCATAGAGGACTAGTCGACGTCCAATTCATAGCTTGAAGTTATGATTGCGAAGAGTTTCGGTGAAGATGTCCCTGTCTGTGGAAAGGGTGTCGGTGTCAGTCTCGAAATGTAATGCGCAACTCCAAAAATACTCTTACCAGTTTCGTCATCGAGCTGAATCCGGATAGAGCTGAGCCTCAAGGCATTTAAATCCCGGTCGAGCTGTCTAAGATGGATAGGAATCCCGGGATATCGCTCTTCTTCATTATGTTTGTCCAAGGTAGGCCGAAAAACGACTGCACGAATGTCGTCGTTGTCGCGCTCGATTCGGATATGTGCAGAGGTCTTCGTTTGATGTTTCGAATGAAGTTTCCAAGTTTTCACACCGATATCAACAACAAGACAAACATTTTCTTCCTTCGTCGAGTTGTCATGTTGCCGTGCTGTCCATAGCACCAGCTTCCACATACTGATCGACTTGGTTGGGCGACCACTCAACCCAGGTATCGATGTGGTGGAACCGCCGTTTCCTTGCGTCGATGTTGAGTGGGGATATAGCTTCTCGTATTCGATGTCATCCAGCGCCTTCCATATCTGTAGTCTGCCGGAGTTGAAATGATGGCTTTTCCCAAAGACTCCTCTCTCCTTAATGATGCATTTGGAAATGGCCAAACCGATTCCAAGATTATCTTCGGGAGATTTTCTTGGTAAGATTTGGTGAGATGTCGTGACGGCTATGAAGTCCAAAAGCTCCCCCACGCGATGAAAACAAATGACCTGATTTTTGTGAAATGAAGAAAAGCGACAACATAACTTGGAACTTTGCCTCTCCTCAAAACATATCTGAGGAATCAAAAGAATTTCGCAAGAAAGGCCTTTTTCCCATTGCGGAGGTCCTTTGCCAAAATCAAGCTTCATGGCGATCTTTTCTTTTTCCCAGTTTCTTCGAACAAGTTCCATCTGACGGTGCGAATCCCGGTAAATGGAGACGCCCACCTTGGACATCCTGTGCAAGCCCAAACTGCTCGCGGAAACATCCCAGCTTTCGGAATCACATAGGATTTGTTCCTGTCCTTGACTTTTACATTCGTCTTGTGTTTTCTTCAAAATTTCAACGGACTCATGTAAGTTGAGTCGATCTTCGTCTTCCAAGCTCAGCATCTTAGCTATACCCTCTTGAATCATTTGACATGTGCGAGGCCCGTTGGAGTGACGAAGTTTCTTCAAGTGATTGGACACAGCAGGACGCAGTTCGGGCCTGTCGCCGTTATATGTCCAAAATGCGTCATCTTGTTGGTTCTTTCTTTGGGCTTTGAATAAATCAAGACCGTCTGTTCCAAAATTGAGGAAAATGAGCATCTGAGTGAGAACGCATGCCGTTGACCAAACATCATAATGTCCCATCCGTGGGTGATGGTCTTTATCCCTAGGTCTAAGTGACGGGGGTGCGAAGGCGGTGGTAGATCGTTTAACCGACCCATCATGATCCGAATGGTACTCTGCGGCCCGCCCAAAATCTGTTAGCCGGAGGGAGAACCCGCTTAGTTTTTTCTCGACGAGAATGTTAGCTGGTTTGATGTCCAAATGACCCAGACATTTAATCTGCTGTGCTTTGATAGCGTCATGCATATCTTTGATGGCCTCGACGACTTGAATAAGTGCTCTCCACATTGGGTTGTCCACGAGCTCTAGTGAGCTTGAACGCGACCGTGGATGTCCTTCAGCTTCCCACAAACATTTCCCCGAGAATACATCTTCCAGGTCGGCGGTGTATTTCGGATAAATCAATTCAATGAACTCGCTGTCCGAGGACTTGTGTGTGAAGGCTCGTAGAAGGCGCGCAACATTTTCCGGCTGTCTAGACGACATAATATGCGCAATCTGAGCTTCGCGCTTAGCACGTGCAACACCCTTTCCCCTCTCTGTGATACTATAAGCATAAACCTTCCGAAACAGGTTCATCGTTGATAGGGTTTGCTCGTTCTGGCAAACGTTAACACGAAATGAGCTTCCAGAACGTTTCTTCGAGAAAAGAAATGAACCCGATTTACATACCTTTGGCTCGGAGTCAATGCGTAAACAGAATTTCGGGTGAATTCGAGAATGGAATAGATGTGTGTTGTTTCCCTTGTCCCCCGTGGATACCTCATGGATGAAAGGCATGTTTTTGTCACTCATGTCTTCCAATTCCACACCCAATTCCCATTCTATTCCGAGAATTGGAACATCCACAATGGATTGTTTCAAATCAAAGGCGTCCGAGAAGATGGCCCAGCGACAAGAACTGCAGACTTGCCGGACATCTCCAACCTCCCTTCTCTGTTTCGTTGACATTCGGAACACGTAATGTCCACATTTGTCAGGTACCGGTCCGAATTTCAGAAAGAGACGGTTATGAATATCCTCTTCAGACCTGTTTCTGTGCACGAAGCGGTAGAGATCGCTGTGGCGCATCACCGCTTCATCCCAAAATAGGAACAAGCAGCCGCAAAACACAAGCGTTGCCAAGTTGAGAAGCCTTTTGTTGCCAGGTTCTTCGAATAGCATGTCAATCTTCCGTTGCTCATTTTCTTTGCGTCCCGTACCGGCGATACAGAGCCGACACGGGCATTTGAGCAGCTCGGAATTCTGGAATATGGCCTTCTTGAGGTCGTCGTACAAAGGCAATGTTGCGCGTCTTTCCTTAGACTCAGTCGCCTGAGGATTCCTCGGCTCGGCGAGAGAACCACCGGGCCGCTTGGTGGCGTCGAGAATGACTTTTAGCAGATCTTTGTTGTGGCATTTGACCGCATTGGCATGGTTCCGGAGCAGTTCGGCGGCTTGCTGTCTATAATAGTCGTCAATTTCGAAGATGTTTTCAGACATGGGATTTTGGTTTCTCTGTAGCCGATAGGTGATCTGATATTGGCTCTAGGCTTTTCACAGATAGAAAGTTACATGATAAGGAGGTTGGTCGTAGAGAGAAAATCGGAGAGAAAGCTCGCTGAAATGGAGTCGTGAGTCTGAAGGGAAGTGATTGGGGCGCAGAAACCACGTGCAGCCTGATTTTTGCTTGATGGTGGGTAGCACAGCATATCGGGGACCCGGCCTCGTCCAAATTCACATCAAAGCTGATGCGCTTCCTGATTAATCTGGCGATATGTCCGGCTGACATTCGGACTCGACATCCCTGTTGCAAATTGTTGTGGAGGCGCAGAGGAAGCAAGGGAGGAAAACACCCTCTTTGCAATGTAACGCGATATCGATGTTGATTGTGATTGGACAGGTAATCCTAACCGCCGTGGCTTACTGCAAGCCCTCCTCAGGCAACTGTTTGCCTTGTGGCAAACATGCAATGCAGGCTGCCAACCTTGCCACGCGTGTGCTAGCCAAGCAATTGTCTCAACATCAGGGTACCTAGTTACGTGCTCGAATTGCTGCAAGGGAGCAGGCTGAGCTGAATGGAGGAATAACAAAAGTTCGATTTAAAAGAGCTTGAGTTCCTAAGCTGGGATACTCAGTACCTAGCAGGCTGCCGAATTCACTCCAAAAGCTAAAACCCACGATGTCCAAAGAAATGAATTATCCGGGTCCTACGAGGAACAGGGGCCCTATCTTACTTGATGATCTTTCCCCAAGAAACCTCAGGTCTATGAATAGACCTTCAGGTTCAGACATTGATTCCATAGATCATGTCGGCCGCTCAAGGCACATTCCTGGAGAAGGATCCGACTCCACCAAAGTCCAAGATCCAAGATTGCAACCCATGCGTAATCTCACGAAGATGGATGTTGCGGCTCTCATCATCAACAAAATGATTGGCACTGGAATTTTCACTGGACCCTATACCGTCCTTGCCAATACTCAACGAAAGGATGTGGCCATTGGTCTGTGGATTTTGGGCTACTTCTACACAGTTTTTAGGTGCGATCACCTCATGAACGTTCAGTTCCCTCTGTCGCTGATATGTGTGCTTGCAGCATGATTATGTATCTTTAATACGCACGGAAATTGCCTTTCACAGGTGGCGAGCTCGTATATGTTCGTCGGATCTCGGTTTCCTCTCATGGTGGCCTTACTGATTGAGGTACAGCTGGACGATCTACTTCCCCAGTATCCTCTATGGGCATACACGCTTTACGCATCATACTTTGTGTTTCTTTACACTACGACAACAAACGCTATGCAATTTGCGGCACAGGTACTCTTAGCTTCCGATGGCAAACTTCATCTTCGGGATACCGGCGTGGATGAAGACCAGCGACTACTACGACTTCTCGCGGTTGTAGCCACAACAGCAATTTGCTTGCTGCTATACGTTTCCAACTCGAAGAGCCGACTCCTGAATAAAGCCACAGCGCTTGCGAAGGTGATATTGCTTCTGGTCGTATGTGGCTTTGGCGCAAACTATCTTCGGAGATTCGGACCCAAAAAGAAGGACTGGGGTGACTACGGCAAATTTATTCCCAAAGAGGAGCAAGACAACGGGACTTGGGAATCCTCTTGGCAGGTTGCCTTCATCACTGTGCTCTTCAGCTTTCATGGGTGGGAGAACGCGACACTGGTAAGGCAGTGGAA
The DNA here is from genome assembly GCF_026319265.1 of Colletotrichum chrysophilum. Lineage (NCBI taxonomy): Eukaryota > Fungi > Ascomycota > Sordariomycetes > Glomerellales > Glomerellaceae > Colletotrichum > Colletotrichum chrysophilum. The sequence goes on along the minus strand of NW_026517504.1, from coordinate 51,812 downwards.
TCCAAACTACCAAGATATCCGGAAGCTAAAACCTCACTCAGGTGGCAGGTGAAATACCTTCATTTGAAGTTCTTCGCGGAGGTTTCATATTGGCGGTGACTGTCGTAGGAGCACTCTATCTTCTGATTACCGTGCTGGTTGTAAGTGTTCACAGATCTCAAAATTCCCAGTGTGGGTCGTTAATGAATTCTCAAGTGCCTTGCGTTCAACTGGCAGACCGGCCCCCCAGAGAATTTCATGGCTCTTGTATGTCTTGCGCTGTATTTGATTGGACGATGTTGCTCATTTTGTTCCAGTTCTTGAGTCAAGCCGAGTTACCAAAGGCCCCCTCAAGTGCCGTAGCGACCGCGACTGCCATCATAATCGCTGCTTCAGCGATCGGAAGCATGATAAGCGTTGCTTACACGTGTGTCAGAGGTTTGTAGGGTCTCCCAGAAGACTATCACAGCTTGGAAGGTAACGCCTGTGTGATAGTGAAACAAATAATCGGCTGGGCCAACATACTGCCTTTTTCGAAGTTCTGGCGGCGCTCTGGGCCTTCGAGAAAAGAATATGTGAAGGTCCTCCACTCAGAAGATGCCGGATTCACAGTGCAGCTTCCCGAGCCGGATGCAAATGAGCCATACACTTATCAGGGGACTCCTGAGGGTAGTGTCGTTTTGCACTGGATTATGACAGTGTTCTGGATCTGCGCTACTGCTGGCATCGAGAGTGTCAACAGAGCCATCAGCTTTTCCGGAAATCTGGTGGTTTACGGTCACTTTTTTATCGAAGGTTAGTTTTGCATGTGTTCTGGTACCAATGGCCACTGATACTACGGCAGCTTTCGTAGGGGTGGGCTTCGTATGGTTCGACCCGAACCTCAGAGACCCAGATGACCCATCGCAAGTGGCTAGAATGCCAGAAGACTACCCGGCAAGTAACTGGCTTGTTACGAAACATTCGGGAGAGACTTCTAGACCGCCGAGCTGGATGAGGCAGAGCCCACTCAAAATGTCATTTGCGAGTTTGATGGAAGGGAAAGTCCAGACCTCACTAGGCATTTTGATTGCTGCATTCAGCCTTGTCATAGTCATCGCCGACTGTTGGACATGGGAAGGCCAAGTAGCGATAGGTGTAACCGGTGGCCTGCTTCTGCTTGCTTCGGCATATTGGTTCTGTTTTATCAGAGAACAATCGGCGCGGCCTATTTACCAGTATTGCTTCAAGAATCCCAATTTCAAAATCAAGAAGCACGGCTTGAACGACCACCGAAATTCGTCCCGATTCTGCGAATTCTGCAACGACTTCTATCTACCGCACCAACACTTTGACCAGAATCACTTTGGAATCAGCGGGAGCCAGGACCAGAGGAAGCCACCTCCTCAGCATCGGCATCCATACTATAGCTATCTGGATTTTATTGACGACGAAGTAAGTCTGATATCAATCACCTGTTGCAGTCCGCGAGATAAAAGTTGAAATGAGCGCGTCTGACGAAGCAAAAGTCCCAATCTACACCTTCAAATTTGGCTCCTTCAAGATGAATGTATGGTCGCTCGTCACATACATGTGCGACGAGTTAGGCTTTGTTATCAATGGATTGACTTCATGTTATGTTTCAGTCACCTTTTGATCTTTACTTTCAATCTGAGTTAAATGGCTCCAGCCTCTGACCTGGACTCGAATGATGAGTCAGTGGGGGTGGTAACGGCCACCCCCGGATCTGGCCACCCACCATTACCTCAACTGCGCGAAGAGCTTCCAACGCCACACCTTTGTCAATTTGCCAGCTACAAGTACAAGGAAATTGATGCTCTATTTATCTTCTTCTATCGTGATCCAGATACCGTTGTGAGGGCCGTGTTGCCCTAGTTGATTGGCGTGGAGGCTCTTTCTCTAACTTGTCTCTGAAGGCTTCGCGGCTTGCCTTTGTTTCTACTATTTTTGAACCGTATATCATCGAATACCGGTAGAAGGCCTTTTTTGTTTCTTCTTTTCTTGGCACTTTGTGCGTCGGTCGCGTAGTTGGTACTTGATAATGAGCACTTCTGTTAAAAGGCGTGGTGGGTCCAAAAGCGCAGATCGTCGAAGGTAGGTAGGTAGGTATTCGGATGAATTTCAGCGCACACTCAGTGCTGACTAACATCCTTAGGTATATCACAGATTGACCCCGAGCCTGCCCATGCGATTTCTAATGGAATAAGCCTCGGCCCAGCCTCTTACAGCAAGTCAGTACCAATCGGAGATCCTTATAGTCCTTCTTAGATCCGAATCAATCTTGCACATTGAGAAAAAAGACCGAGTGTCAGCTGTGCCAAGATGGCCATCTGCCCAACCGATAATACTTTGGTCGGGCGCTGATGCGGACTAGATTTGGTGAGCAGCGCAACTGCGCAGCTGCAACCGCCTGCACCCGACAAGATACATAAAAGGCTGAGCCGTAAGGCACTTTGCGAGGTTGATTCATTTTTTTTTCGGGCTATTTCTTCTTTAAGTTGACTGCAAGCGACCAAAATGGCCGAAATGACTGTTTTTATCGACAGGCTTGAGACATGGGTGAAAACCAAGGTGTCTCATTATGCCGACAGAGATGATATCGAGAGATACATGAGAACTCTTTACCCGCTCAGGTTGGATAGGAGGAGAAACAGATGGATCCAAGATTACCAGATCAAAGTCAGGCCCCATTTTTCGAACTTATCAGCACACTTTGATAAACTTCAACAGACAGACTCCTCCACTGGCGATCACACGATCAGGGCCGCTACCAGGATCTCGAATGTGTGTAACGAAACCAAAGGGGCAAGCATCGGAGTCTGACAAAGTATCTACAGGCACAAGTCAGGGCCTGGGAGAATGCGAATAATTGATGGTCCGGGGCTGGGCGAGGGTGTTCGCTATTGCCTGGGACTCACAAATGTTGTCTCACCATGACTGCATGATCACCGAGAAGATGTGGACGCTAGGCTATGGAATGGTGTGTGGCGTGCAGACGCTGTGTGGTTCGCCCTAGGTCGCCAACATGCAGCACAGGGTGGTCGAACCAAGCTTCCAATGAAAAAGCCTCGTGCAGTAATTCCATTTAATAATGCGGCATCGCCCCGTTTGTGAGACTACAACAGGTAACAGGAAGAACCCCGGTGCCTCTGGTGAGATTGAAATACCCAACATACTGAAATTATTTGAAACGTCTTTTCCTCGCCCCAAAGTTAAGAAAATATCTCTGTTTCGCCATCCTTTTTTCGTATCCTCAAAGATTCATAATGGGTGCAGCGGGCTGCGGTTTTGTTGAAGACCCCTTGTTCTCGACAGCATCTGCTAACAGAGTATGGGACTTAGGTGAGCCAAGAAGGTCCTCGGCGATTAGATGTTCCCTCTGCTAAAAGATGCAAGATTCTGCTCAACCAGCTCCTGTAAATCTATCAGAGGATCAGTCCCATGATCAGCTGCAGCAGTACTTGTCTGTTCATGGGCCTTAGCCTCTTTTGCTCCCCCACTGACACTAGAACCTAGCCGTTCCTCAGATCATTCAGCCAGTTGCTCCAGCTTGCGGAGGCTCATGTAAGGGCGAATCATTTCCAATTAATCGCAATAGCTATTGAAGCTAGGACGTTCCCAGAATCATTCCGCAGCAACATTCCCGTGGACTGCTACGAATCACGTCGGAGTCTATGTGTGTTTTGAAAGAAGAGCTGTCGCTATTCCGCGATTTTGACAATATCCTCCTTGCCTTTACTCAAGATGGTTCAAACACATATTTGGGAAGATCCGTGGCCCACTTTGGCTCCGGAAATGCTGGAGGAATTTCCGCCGTTGATAGTGAGTGATTCGTTCCATTATCGTATCTGACATGACTACCATTGCTAATGATGTAGAATTCCAAATGTGCTATTTGCTCAAATTCGTTGAGCGAAACAATCGAAGGCCAGCCAAAAATGCGGAAGAAAGTCTGCTACACGCGGCGCAACGGTGGTCGGTGAGACAGGAGGGAGTGTACCATTCAGTACAGGTCACCGGCAAGAAAGAAACGGGAACCACCCTCCTCATCAATCCGTCCAAAGCACTGATAGATCGATTGGATGATGGAATCCTTGACTCTAGGACTGGAACTCCACTGGGTCAATATCAATCTTGGGCGATTCTTCCCACAGCAGTGCTTGAAAGCCTTACTGCCAACTGGACAGACTACGTTGCATGTTTGCATAGGGTGGTTCAAGATCTCGTATGTCAATAGCTCACTTGGTGTCAAATCTGTACAAGCCAGCTGACAGAATTAAAGAAGACAGATGCCCAAGATACAGATCCAAGTTGCAAAAGCGTAGGCGAAGCAAACACGCAAAGTCTCAGAGATGCACTGGAGATCATGGACAGGCTTAGGATAGCTTCTCATAGCCTCGAGAACAACATCAGAACTATTAAGGCAATCCATCAGGAAGTTGACAAGAGTCATATCCTATGGGAAAGCAGCCAGCAACCGGTTGAGAAGGATAAGTTTTCGCAATGTATTGTCAACATTGTGAGACAGCTCGAATTTCAACGGACGCATGTTCAGTCGATCATTTACAGACTTGAAGCAGTCACAACAATGGTACGTTCAAGGACAGCGACAAGAATCATGTCAAAGGCTCAGGCGAGGCCTGGTTACTCGCACGCCAGCTGACTACAATGCTAGGTTCGCGATTGGATCAATCTTCGCAATGCACACACCATGGAGAGAATGACAGCCCGTTCAATCCTTGAAGCTCACACCATGCGTATAATTGCGCTTTTGACGCTCTGTTTTCTGCCTCCAACCTTCATTGCGGTATGTGGACACACTTCATCACCAGAAGAATTCATTGATGCTAAATCCATTGAAGGGCTTCTTGGATATGGGCTACATCGACCTTATCGTCCGGAAAGGACATTTGCGACTGGATGTTCAACCAGGATTATGGTTATATCTGGCAATTGCACTTCCCTTAGTCTTAATTATTATGATTAGCTACATACTCTGGGATAGACGCAACGTAAGAAGGGCGGTCCGGAATCACAGTCATGTTTAGGAATTCACGAGATCCCAGAGCCGTAGTAAATGCTTTGTAATTTAAAATTATTGTTGTGGATTGAGCGTTAGTGTAGAGGACATTAAATAGAATAGAATACTTTACGCAAATGAACCGGTACTTGACTTGCTGCTCTTACAAATCCTTCTCAACATGAGTTGCCCGCCACTATGCTAGATGAGACGATTGATCAGACCCACTCGGAGATTGTTGTCGAGGTTCTCGAAATCTATATGGACATTGACTGGGACTCGACACTACTCACAGCTGATATCTCGACGTAATCATTCTTTCTGGCCAAGTGACCTCATTTCAGTAGCAGCCTGAAATTGAATATCCGATGATCTCAGGGCTCAGTGCGGAAATGCATCCCCTCCTTCGTATGGCTATGTTTGACAGGCGTAAAGCGCATATTACCATTTTCGCAAGAAGCGCAGGAACCTCCCAAATTCGTACCGATATAGCTCGGGTAGTGTTATGCCAACTACTCAAAAGGGTAAATACAACTTGAGGGATCGAGAGTCGGCAACACCTTGCATGTGAGTTGGCGAAGGGAATTTGCGTCAGCCCAACATGACTTAGACAAAGAACGCCCTGTAAGACGGTTAAGATTTGAGATGGCATGCATACACCAACAGAAAATGTTTGCCGAACAAAACAACAAGCATCCGGCGACGTTATGCGGGCCTTACATCACTGGGACAGCATAAGATGAACCGTGCACCATCAGACATTGAGCACCGAAGGCAGTGCCCACCCTGTTCGGGTTTGCGTACATTGTTTCCCAGCAATGCAGAGTCTTCCGCGCGTGGTGAAAATAGTTTGTTTGAGGTTTTATTCCTATGAACGAGTGTGCTTCCTTTTAATTTGTGTGGGTAATGACTGTCCTTCACATACCATACGTTGGCAATGAATGCGGAGCAATGGTTAATGGTAGTCGACGCGTAAGGCATTGGAAGGACCTCCAACTAGCTCTGGCTTCTATCCGCGTGGTGTTGTCAGTCGAATAGGATGAAAAGCGGAGGTGTGGGTATCGCAAGTTGGAACGACCTCTTTGCACAACTGCGAAAGCGACCGAGACGTATGTATTCCAAACAGCGTCGCGCAGGAGCCAATCTCCATGAGCTTCGTTGCTTCTTTGCTTCTTGTGGATTGTGCAAGCTGATCTACGTCATATTTCGCTCTTAGCGGCTGGTTTGGGAGAGACGGGGGCGTGACTTCGGGCCCTCATTCGGGAGATTGCCGATGCTCCTCCGTCGGGGTCATGCGGATTCCATCTTATTCGGTTTCGGCTTCTGCGGTAGTGCTCGTATCCGTAGTGTAGTTCATCTGAACCTAAATTTGTACTGAGATGGGACCACCTGTCAACAGGGGCTTGTAACGTCTCCACCGACACCCTTGTCCCATCGTTTTCGGATTCGCGTCAGCTTGACTCTTCGTTGGTGCTGCGTTAACGCCGGGCTCGATCATAAGGTCCTTCGCCATGCACCGCAGACATCTTGCCCAGGTGCCTTTGGTATCTCTTAACAATATTTACACCCGTCGGTCGCAACGAGTTTGTTAAATCCGCAAGTTGAACTACAGGGTTGTAGGGACTTTTAGATTTCGAACCTAGTCAGAATTTCTTCGATTCTCATCCGCTGGTGCCGCAGTACGCTGAGGTGGAATGACTGGTGGAATGACTGTCATAACCAAGCATCATCTCAGTATTACATTTCGCGCACTAGAAAGTTTTGATGTACAACTTATTAACGCATTGTTTGAACCCTTTTCTCGTTCTAATCACACTGCAAGCTGAAAACCTATGGCTACCTAAATAGTTCGGTAACTTCTAGTGAGTAAATCAAAAGGGCAAAACACGTTTCCCATCTCATGTTCTGTGGCCTCAATGGCCCAGTGTTATACAGTAATGTGACGTTGAGAGACAAGAAAGAAAACGACTGGTACTACTCATCCTCGTTACCCAAAGACTCAAAGTGCACTTCTCCGGTGATGCCGGACTCTGCGTGGGGCTTTAGGAACTTAACAGGGGTTTCCCACCGACGAAAGACCAGCGACGCTCCTTTACAAACAGTCACAGTCGCGGGATTAAGGTTAATAAATAATACAATAGCTTTTGGATCATAATTAATTTATGCTGGACGGTATGCATGCCAGTAGTAGATCAACGCACAATGTGATTCAAGACTCCGCATCTGGCAACTGTAGACTATCTTCTGGCCCCTTGTAATTCCCGTACGTGTAAACGGCGGGACATCTTGTAAACCGAGAAACTCTATTGATGGATTCCCCTCACCTTTTCACTTGACTTTCACAAGGCCTTAGGACTATCCTAGTCACTCTCGCTATGCGTAATGACAGACTTCAAATGGGTAGTTCTACGAATATATAAAGCAGTCTTAACTTGTCAACACATCCACAAATTACAAGCCTCGAACACCTACAACAACCACAACCACATCAACTGAGACATTTCAAGCAAGAACGACAAAATGAAGCTTCAAACCGCTCTCGCCCTCCTCTTTGTCTCCGTGGCTATTGCGGTTCCAGGCCAAGGCCAAGCGGGTAGCAATGTGCTTGCCCGTAACCCTCAGAGGGGTCCTGTGCGCCCATCTGGAAACTGCTGCTCGTACATCCCCGGCACTTGCAATTGCGGTTGCGTAAGTACTCCCACGACTTTGCACAACAGCGATCATCGTATGCTAATTCCAGTGTAACAGTGCTCAGGTGTATGTGTTGCGTTTAGGAGGCAGCTGTCTCGCACTCCTTCTCTTCCTTTTCCTTCCTCAGTTTCGTTCAAGAAGACTAATATATATACACTCAGGGTCCTTGCGCCACCAACGACGATCCCAATGCTACCTGCCCTTAGACTGAAGACGTTTTGATTCCCCTGTCCTATTGAATGGGTGAATAGCTCACTGAGCCTTTGCCTGGATGGGGCTTGCATGGAAACTGGGTAGTGGTTGGCAAAATTGCAAGAGCGAAGGTTCTATTTTGTGTCTTTGTGTTTTTGCCTCACTTGGGCATGCGTGGTGGAGGCGGCAAGAGAGTCAATGCACAGTCTTTTTGAGGATCATCTAGCGTTAGCATTCAGCACAATTGCCTACCAACGGCTCAAACATGAGAATAAACCTTTAGCCTCTCAATTCTGTCATACATATCTCCACACATCATGCCTCCGAGACATCGTCGGCCGTTATGAGGCGACCAAAGCTTATCGCATCAATGGCCTAGAGAGTCGGCATCTAGGCCTGGGTTAGGTAAGGTCCATCATTCCCCATGTCCGCAACAGCAACACAGTCACATCCCCCTTAGTTTCCCTCATGCCTTGCGCCAACAAGCAATCAAGGCGGCAAAACTGTCATGGTGACTTAAAATCCATGGTAGCTTCCCTCCGTATCGAGAAAACGCGCTTGATTTTATGAGCTTGGGAGAGGTACTCCGTACATATCAGTCCTTGCGGCCTTGGAAGTCCAGCAAACCTTACTTGCGCCACAATGCTGCCAGACGAAGACATCAACGGGCGAGAAACAAGTGCTGCCAGCATTATGTTGCTTGCAAAGCCCACTTGACTCATCACCGCCAACCCATCCTTCGTCAGTAGCACCGTTCACTGTTCCTTCGATAGCGTGATACTATCTGGAATTAGTAGAGTACTGGTATTCGAGGATGAACGCTTACGTATGAGCCATCGTGGGGGGCATTGTGGAGTCCGATGTTCCACCAAGCTTCACCTATTGGAGACTATAAGAGAAGATCTGAATTCCCACACAACTTGTTGACTCACTATACACAAATCGTCCATCAGAAGCGTTGACAACAGCCTTTGTGGCTTCATCGTCAATTATCATGCCTGCAGGAGGCTGATCTCTGACACAGGCGCAGAGACGGTGCTTATCAGCATTGGCAACAACCGCCCTGCTTGAGACTTAGTATTCGGTCATTTAGAAACAGGAACGCTACCATACATCATGAGGACTGCCAGGAAGCCAAAGGTCTTTGTCATTGTTAAGTTCGAGTTTGAACAGAAAGGACTGTATGTGTGAAGACGGCGAAAAGAGATGGTTCGATTGTTACATGACACCGATCGAGGTAAAGGAGACCCATCGAGCTTTAAATGTTTATTAGGAGCACTCTGTATCGCAGAAAACCAGTCAAATCAGTACTCCTTTCTCCGGCAACCGTCAATCGGTCTGCCCGATATCCCGCCGGCTGCTGCAGGGCTCCGAAGCCCCTGGGCCGGGCTGGGCTAAGTATCATAATGATTGGCTCTACAAAGTAGTCTTCTTTCGACCAACGAGAACATCCAAGCACTTTAGAATCAGGGTAAAACTGGGTCATATCGTGGTTAAGACCTTATTGTGTCTTGTGGCAGCCGGTGGGATACAAGCAGATGCCACGGCACCATCAAAACGGCCGATCCGATGGTTCTATCTCACACTTACCGAAGCAGTTTTGGGAGCAAATGAAGTTCATGTCATCTCTCCAACCAAAGCAGCCCCCCGTATGTGTACTGCTGGCTTGGAGTTTGCGATCAAAAAACACATCAAAATAGCCAGGGGTCGCTCAATCCTTACAGGTACTTGAGATATTCGAGTCAAGAGCAGTGAGAAAGGGTAGTGGGGCAATACCGAGCGTATTCCTGGCCGGCGATCACTGCACTATTCAAACTGCGCCCGTGCTATGCCCCTGTGTTGTCACGCAGCGCAGCAGCGCAGAGAAATGCTCGATGACCGACCGACGCAGCTCTTCTGTGTTGGTGCTGAATCCCGAAAAACTGAACATAATGTCCAGCCCAGCTCTAGCAGTGCTTACTCTGCTCATCATCGTGTGCTCACTAAGGAACCAAATAGATAGTCAGTCGATCAGCCCTGCCAGAGGTACAACATGATTTCAAGAACATGCGGGCAGCCCCGCGGAAAGGTTTGCCCACGTTGTCACAGTTTGAAACCGTTGAAAGCGCTGAAAATCACGTTTCAATAGCAGGGGAAACTTTCAATGGGGGTTGATTGACCGGGCTACACGAGAGCCACATCATCTTCGGTCATTGAAAACCTGCAAGATAGGTTTTGAGATATGATGGAAACACAATGAGAAAGGGCTAGTGAGAAACGGGAAGAGTGGAGGAGATGAGTCAATGATGGGGAAGAACTTACAGCCGGTGATGTATGATGTGACGTTTGCGCCAAAAGATCTGAAGGCAGCGATTGAGAGGCTCTGGAAGGTGGAGCACTTTTCCAAGATTATTCTCGAGGACTGAGGTCCATTCTTCCGGCTTCAATACATGTACTTTCGACTCACATGCTGTAGGGACATCAAACTTTTGACTCGGCCCGCACTTTTGCTGTCAGCCTTCAGATGAATTCTGAAAAACCTGAACGCAATACCGAGGATCCTCAACGCTTGGGGTATGCTGATACATCCCTTTAACCCGGCTCTGGCATAACCGGCGTAATTGGCGTAACTGGCGTAACCATGTCAGTCTCACCCTCTCTTTACCCCGCCTTCCATAGCAAGAATATGTATTATTTATATCTAGCCAGGTATTCGGAGTAAAACAGGAGCATAATTGAACTTACCACAGCTACCTGATTGTGCATTTGCTCCAATGGCCTCCGCGACGCGTCTTCCTCATATCCCATCCGTTGGCATTGTCGTCCCAGCGTCGCAAATATGCCAAAAGGCATGTGACTTCTGCAAAGAAAACTGCGACACAGCTGTTCTCAATCACGCGGTTCGTGCGGCCTACTGGTCGCTAATTATCTCGCAGAAGCACCCAAACTTCACAGGTGCGGAAATTGACATGGAAGTCGTCGTCTTGAGTTGCATTCTGCACGACATGGGATGGTCGGAGACGCCAGAACACCGCTCTGCAGACAAAAGATTCGAGGTGGATGGAGCCAACGTTGCCCCACGAGTTTATTAGAGATCAGGATACTGGCACAGAAGGTCCATGGACTGAAGCCAGAATTCAGCGATCTTGGGACGCGATTGCATTGCGCGCAACGCCGTCTATTGCACGACATGCTGCGAAAGAGGTTGCACTGGTGCAGATGGGTGTGCTGGCGGACTTCTTCGGGCCGGGGACTCATGAAGTGGCCGGCGGTCCAGAAGATCTGATCACTGTGGATGAGCATCATGCCGTGATGCGGGTGTTTCCGAGGGCCGGATTTGACGGACAAGGCATGAGGAAAATACTGTGCCATCTTTGCCGTACGAAGGCCGAAACCACGTTTGATAATTGGGTAGGTGATTTTGGGCTTACCTATGGGACGGATGGGGAAGGGGAGAACCTGGAAGAGTACAAGCAGGGGTGGGAGAAGGCACGGTCGGCCTCCATGTTGACGAGCGCCTTGGAGTCCTTAGTGGCCCTCGATAGGCAAGACTAGAGTACAACGAAGAAGGCTCTCCAACTCGGAAGCCAGATGTGTATGTGCAAGGCGGTATCTGTATGTTCCTGCGATCAAGAAGAGTAGACTTCAGCGAGACTTTCGAAATTCCATGTCGTTCGTGTCGTCCCTGTCGCCTCCAGCTAGTCCTGGCCATCTGATGCTGTCAATGCGATGGACAGTTATTTCCGTGGGTATCAAGGCATATGCGGTTGGCAGCGATTACAGGTTGGAAGACATCCTTGAAATTCTACGGACTGCAGCGCCTGAACATCTAAACACTTGTCATCGTTGTGATCAAAATGGAAAATAATCGTACACTCAATGTATATCAAAGGACGCCTCAGCAGATCAGGCCACTTCAAACTGTTCCGAATTCAATTCTTCTCTGGTGATCTTATGAGATGAAGTGATTGTGCCAGATCTATAAAACTTGCCAGCTTGACAAGATATTCTAGTACTTCAACTTGGTCACAAGCTTTCCTGTGTTTCCTCCCGAATACAGCATCATCCAAGTGCGAGGTATATCTTCAAAAGCTGCCTCAACAACCATCTCACTCTCATCGGCAATGACAATTGTTCCCTTCTTCCACTCATCGAGAAGAATGGCTCGAACCTCGGGCAGATGCTCAAACCAGTCGAGGACAATGAATCCCGTGATTTGCAGACGCATTGCAATGACTTGCTGTAGTTGGGTCAGTACGAGAAGTCAGTTCATAGGGGATGATACACGTACGAAATAGTTCTTCAAACCAACGGCATTGCCGTCACGATTGTAGTTGGAAATAGATCCGCTGGGATGATAAGTTAGACTTCGAGGTGAAGTAAGAAAGTTATTATGCCGTTGTGACAACTCACCAAGCTGCGACTCGGCCGAATTTGGCCAGCCTGGTTAGCATAAAGTCTAGAATCTCGCCGCCAACGTTGTCTGGACTCAAATTAGTTACGAGATCTGCAAGCCTTAAATAAAAACTAGCAACATACCGAAGTAGATTTCAACAAAACCCTCAGTCTCTTTCGTGAGCTGCTGCTTGAAGGCGTCGGACTTGTAGTTCAGGCAGATGTCGGCCCCGAGCTTCTCGACCCAGCGACACTTGTCATCGCTGCCCGCAATTCCAATCACCTGTGGAACACGAAAAGCAAAGTCAATCGCTATATACCGATTATGAAAATAGAGCATGGCGAAACATACTTTGCGACATCCGATCATCTTCTTCGCAATTTGAACCGCCATCGTACCCACGGCGCCGGCCGCGCCGCTGATGACAATCGCCTCTCCCTTCTTGGCCTTCACAATTTGCGTAAGGGCGTAGTACGCCGTATGTCCAGGCAGACCCAGCGCGCCAAGGAAGTGTGTGATAGGTAGATCATGCTGGGGTTCAATGATCGCAACATTCTTGGCGTCGTCGATTGAGTATTCGGTCCAGCCAGGGGTACCGGATACCAGGCTCCCCACAGGAACATCGGAGCTACGAGATTCGACAACCTCTGCGATGCCCATGGACTTCATGACTGCGCCAACATCCACAGGCGGAAGGTAAAGACGCTCTGGACTGGCGAAAGGGGAGATCCAGGTACGTTGAGCAGGGTCATTGCTGAGGTATTGAGTTCTTAGAAGAACCTGACCATCCTTGAGAGGGGGAATATCGGCTTGGGACAGGACAAAGGTTGACTTGTCTCCTTCTAGAATCGGTTCGCCGAAGGGCTTCTCACGCAGAAGCCACTGCTTTGATGCTCGTGGGACGCCCATGCCGAGTTTGATGTGACTTCCAAGGAAACGTAGCTGATGACTATCAAGAATACTATGTTGAGGGCACCAGAGAGCCGGGCAGAATATATAGTTCTCGCAGCGAGTGCTTTGTCATGTAGCACGACAACGCTTCACAACTGATCGCTGAAACTACGATTAACTTGCAATTGTATGACGACAGTATGGACATCTACCCAGTTTTCTCCTGCTTCTGGGGTGGCGGACTTGTCTCATTGGCTCTGGACGAAGCCATGCATAGCCGAGCACGACCCAATTGGTTCACTCACAGCAGACACTGCTGGCAGCCGGTGGGATAAGAACAACCAAATCCAACGAATTAAGTGGGAAATTGGATGAATAATCTCAATCCACGGAAGATAATTTCCACATAGCGCCCCGCTAACATACGATCGAGGTCCATTACTCCAGTCATTAATAATGCTGTGCTGTTGCCCTCACCATGGCCAATTCCCAGGAGATATACCAATTGCATGAAACTATAGTCACATCCTCCAGTGAATACAAAGAAATTGGTTAATAGTGTGTACCAGTTGCGCATTGCAAAGCCCAGAGCAAATAAAGAGATTCCTTGCGCATGACACGGTTAATATTTAGCTCCTCAACCAGATAAATCACCACGTGTTGACAATTGACCCTTGCCGATTTCTTTTTCTTGCCCAGAGGTCTATCTTTCCTGGCGCTACTGTTGTTTGAGCAGGCAATAGTGAAAAAGATTTGGGATCGATGTTGGGCTTGCAAGTTACTGCTAGAAAATATAAGATGACCATGAAGGCTCGAGAGTCGTTGGGCAGACCGTTCAGCCGTGAATGCACCACCCAGTCACAGTATGAAATTCAGTCTAGGGAAGGTAGCATGCTGTTGTATGTAGTCGAATGTTGAGAGCGGAGGTTGCAACCCCGATACAAGATACTCTCTTCCGTCGAACGGAAAGTGGGGGAAGTTTCAAACACAATGTTGTGGTTCACGTAGAATGTAAACTTTACATTCCGAAAGCGAGACCGAGGCTTATGTCCGTAAATTTCTACACCATTGGTCAGGTGAAGTGTAGAAAATGTAGATTGAGTGATGGTTGGGTTCGTGAAGCTTAGTGTCCACCCATCCGGCTGTAGCCAAGATTGGTTGTAGTAGGCGGCCCCACGCGGAGCCGACTGCGGCAACATCGCCGGTTGACACCGAGATTGCGTGCTGGTCATCTTTACTGGGACTAGAAACCCTTAGCATAAGAACAGAATGTTAACTCTGTACTAAGATTGACCACCCTCAAATCTACGCGCCAATCCAAAAGTATCATGGCTTCTGTAAGCACAGGCATTATCAATTTCGAAGGTATGTAACGGCTTGATTGCCAGTAGATATTTGGTGCTTGGATTATTCAGATGCATTTTTACAGACTACCTCGGTGTTTCGGCGGCTCTTTTCGAGTGGGCAGAAAGCTATGATACCAAAGATTGGAACCGTCTGCGAAAATGCGTCACTCCTGAATTGCGAGTAAGTTTCCCGCTCTGCTCGACTGACTCAGAACAAATCCATTACATTTACGATATCGTACTCAGGGGCCAAAGTGAAAGACACTAACAGACCGCCTTTAAAACAGATAGATTATCGAGACGTGTTAGGAAAGCTGTGGGAATCTATGCCGGCCGCAGACTATGTTGCCATGATTTCTAGCCCGGCAGTCCTAGGAAACCCGCTTTTGAGGACACAACACTTTGTTGGTGCCACGAAGTGGGAAAAGATCTCTGACACAGAGATCCTTGGACACCATCAGCTACGTGTTCCCCATATCAAGCTTTCTGATGCGAGCCCGCCGGTGGAGGAGAAGAAAGGTCACGCCCACAGCTACAATCAGCATTGGTATCGAAAGATAGACGGTGTTTGGAAGTTTGCTGGTCTGCGCCCGGAAGTGAGATTCGGCGAGTACGACATGGAAGGCATTTTTGAAAGCGGGCGGCAGTCGGTAACTTCAGCGTAGACTCAATTAGCTATACAAATCTTCTAGAGGCAGGACAATGGAAACGATAAACATCTAAGCTAAACCAATTCTGATTGACTTTGCCATGCATTTATTTTCACGGCCTACGGAGAGTCTGAAAACAAGTGCCCCGCTCGAATAGAACTAGAGAACAATTAGTACTAGGTAGGACTACAAGAGAGGGAGAGGGAGGGAGGGAGTTGGTGACAAGGATGGCCTACCGGAGAAGACCGGAGACCCTTAGAACTATACTCAGTCTATCAAGCACAAGGCTCTGTCTGTGGTATGAACAAGTGGATTAATCATTCGTATTCAACTGCGGACGATCCGCCAGTCGTAGATGATCACAGTCCAAAGGGAACACAACACGGTTGCAAATAAGGAATTACAAGATACATGTTTTACTTTTGACGGCTGAAGGCACCTAGTTAAAGGTAGACAAGCTTTTTGTAAGAAGAAATGAAGAGACGGCGCTGACAATAGCAATTCAAGACTCCGCTCGCTTGGGCAGAAATACTCCCCCATTCAAGCGGCAGAACTCTCCTTCTGCTCCCCAAGCAATCACCGCACCATACTTGAGCATTGTTGAGAACGGATTAGGATTTTATTGAGCGGCCATGGAATTGTATCTTAATACCTCGCAGGTTCGGGCGCTACCAACTTCCCGGATGCCGGGTCTAGAAATTGCAGTTTTCGCCTACCTTAAGTCCCCGGATTCATGACTCGACAACTTGAAAAACTCACGCGAAAAACAAACATGATTCGTCTGCACGTCTCATCTTGATGCAAGTCTCCAAAACTCGCCTTGTAAAGCCCTTGCATTCTCCCACTCATCATACTTTAATTCCTAAAGACACGGAGCTATCCAGATTCCCAATGGGCGGGTAGCGAGTAGAACCCGGCGACTGTAGCTACGGTGGAGAATCCTATTCGGCACCGACAGACAAGCCTTCAGACGAAGGCTAGATTAAGGTTCTCCCCCTTTATTTGTCGCAATAAAGTCCGGGTATCACATCGGTGGGGTTAGAGCGACGAACTGGTATATCTTCCACCAACCTCTCCATTCGAGGCTGCCGGTGGGATGTTGTTTTGATCAGTCATTCATTCGTTTTCACATTCACTTCAGTCACTCTCTTTGATTATCATCGTCATGATTTTGCCCCATCTCGCTGTGCGTGCACTCTCTGCATCTGTGCAGTGCCCAGTCGTCCTAGACGGACGCATCTCGCAAAACTTCACCCTCGAAAACTTCGACACGAACGCTTCTCCTTACAACCCAGGCTTCACTAAGGGCTCCGACCCTTGGTCCAAGATCATTCTCTTCCCCGCTGTTCCGACCCCATCCCGCTTCGATGCAGCCGCCTCCGCCAATGCCACCGGTGGAAGTGGGTTCAAGCCCCTGGAGGTGACGATCAATGACCGCTCCATTTTCAACCCCCCACCCGGCAAGAACCCACAGCTCGGCTTCCGCCGAGCGGGTCTCCTGCTTGGCAACGGCTCCGATGCGTCCAACCAGGGCGTCATGACGTTTCACTGGTCTGCGATGCAAGACTCGGCACGCAAGCTTAACCTTACACACGAGTATCTCACCTCCTTCCACGAAACAAACGACTCCGGCGGTGCCCAGTTTGCGTTGCAGCTCGGATTACCATTGGGTCAGAATGGCACGGAGCCGCCGAAGGAGAACTGGAAGATGTTGGATCGGAACAACAGCGTCGTGTTTACGACGCCGTTGAAGTTTGATACATGGCAGAATTGGGCCGTCACGCTTGATGTGCCACAGAAGTAAGTGCATGCTATCAAGTGGACGTGTGGACGGCATGACTTACTGTATCGTAGCACCATGCAAGTCTTCTTTTCCGAGGGAAACGAGGCACTAAAGGCCGTCACCAAGGTCCTCCCGAACAACAATGCTGGAGGTGGTGCGTTGCAAATTGGCATGTTGAAGAAGCCGACCGAGACGAAGACTGTTGCAAACGACGGATTTCAGGAAAGCAATCTCAACGAAGGACAAATTCTGGGCGGCGTTTTCGTTGAAAACAGTGCGAACGGCTGCATCTCCTTGTGATATGGAAGTACTGGATGGGAAGGTTGTTGGGGGCCAGTGCGAACGAGTCGAAATGCGGTTTGTCGCATCGTCAATGAACAGATAGATTCCTGTGTATGGTACTCATTCCCGAATAACTCCGGGGAGGATGGGGCCTCGAAAAGTCGAGGGAGAATGCCAGTGTGCACATGCGCACGTGTTTCCCTGGCCGCGCATTCGGCCGCATGCATAGCCTCCAGCCCCTCTTATTTTCTTTCGCTTTCTCCTGCATGTAGTCCACTTAAACCAGGTAGGAAAAGCAAAACTTCACCGTTCGGGCGTTCGTAGTTATATGTGGCCAGTCATTGAAGAACGTTTTGAAACGTTGGTTGACAGGAGTCTCCGAGACATTTCACCACATCACCTGTCTTGGCTTTCTATCACCTGATTCCCCTGAAATTCTTCCATTGTCTCGCGCAACCTTCGCCCAAAAGTTGGGAAGTGTCATTTGCGATGATGGCTGGCGTATGCTGTACGACGTGAAGATGGCTAGCATTGAATACTTGATTCTCAATTCTTCTCGGTGGACTATTAGGTAGATGGTAGTAGTCAGATGGCCTGTCTGTCATTCACCTACGGTGGTTCTTGAATGTCTCGCTAACAGGCAATGCCAAGCAATCCTTGGAATATTCGTATTCAGTCTTGGGAATGGTCTAACAGCGTGCCCAACATGACCAGATGAGTGAGGCTTTTGCTACTTAGACGGATAAGCCTAGCTCAGCGGGCGGGGCGATATCTGCATCAAATACTGTTGCATTCTATTATCCATTGACGCAATTCCTGTCAATTGAACAGTCGTTTTTCTCGTCGGTTCTGTTGTCTCGATACTCATTTATGCGTCCTTACTAACCCGGACTGTCCGCGCACGATATTTGCTCCATCGAGGAAGCCCATACTTGGCGATTGAGAGGACCTTTTAGCCATTGATCCCACCGGCAGCAGACGCCCCCGGGAAATGAGAATTGGATAGAACATCGTAGAAGGGCTGGGGCAGCCTGGCTGATCGGTAAGCCATAGTGATCTGAGACTTGGGAAAAGCAAATCGATTGCTAGCGCTGACAATCAAGCTGGCCATGTCACATCACCATTAGAGCCCAACCAGTGGTCTGAAAAAATAGAAGTGCCTTGCTCAGCATACCGAGGTAGGTCAAAATCCAGCGCCAAGAGAACGTTAGCTTCATCATCAGCGGGGAATTTGGTTGATTCAACCTAACACCACGAGAGTCGTGGATGCCCGATGACAACCTCGACACCCCAATAGGGCCTGTAGGGATTGTCGGTGATGATTCTTGTTCTGACACCATACCGAGACTACTGGAAATAGCATGATCTACCCCTGGGATTAAGATGATCATTAAGTCACGGAGGGTGGTATGCGTATCTGCCGGGCCGTAGATTGACGACGTGTTTATGCCGACCGAGGTAAAATTCCGAAGCTACCCCGTTTTGTCGACAATGATTCAGAAACCATGACGATAGTCCAATATCTTTCATCAAAAATTCCATAGGTATCGCAAATGAAACGACCGATTGATTGAGTGAGGTCTTTCATGTCTGTCCAGATGACATCTAGTTCATCATTGTACTTCGAGGTGCCGCCACAAAAGGACAAGATCCTTGCGTAGATGCTCAGTTCAGGAGACATGTCGAAAAATATTAGATGCGATTGGCGCCCACCAAATCCTAAGGATTGATCCTTCCCGGCATCCTCCTTACAAGGTACCAACACAACGGCGCCGGGAGGACCCATCACCACGGTCCAGGCCAATCTAATCTAGACGGCCGGTACATTCCCCAGTCTTTTTGTTGATTATTCGGTTAACTCGGACGTCCCCCCTACGAGGAGGGCCTTCCCAGGGCGGTCATCCCCACGTCTCCCCAGAGCTGGTGAGTCTTCTATAATGGATGGGCCGTTTCTGAGGTCATGGGTGATCGCCATAAGAAACAACCTGCATATGGAGGGTACTCCTGAAATCCATGAGATGGTGCGACGGTGAGCACCGCGGCCAGCCAATCATTACGTCCGACGTTAGGTGGCGGCCAACGTCCAAGCGCCGTGCCACCGGGAATGTACATACGTCCGTCTATGCACGGCCTTGCCAATGTGATATGTCAGAGAGAGAGCAATGCACACGGGAAAGCCGTGTCAATCCGCACAGATGTTGCAAGACTTTCCTTTGATTAGATCCAAGCTCCAGGACAAGACATTCGTGTCTACAAGACGAAGCCACCAATCATCATGAAACGGCAGGTCGCAAGAAACAACGTTTTTGGATGAACTAAGCTCATCGCCCCAAACATGGGATGGCGTTCGTGGTGGCCGTGGAGATGGATCCTGTTTTCTTCATGGATATTTCGAGTCTTAAGCCTCGGTCGAGGGAAGGGTGTTTCGAGGTATAAGAGATGGACATAACGCCGCCTCATGTAGCTTTCCGGAGAGATCACCACCAACCACCCAGACTTCCAACCATTCAATCATTTACACTTCGGTGTTTGCACAATCTTTCGTTTCCAATTTCCACTCGCTGTCTGCCTTCGATCGCAAAAGTCACTTCGACTTCAGACAATCACGCTCTTTTGACAAGACATTCGCTTCAATACCACATCAAACACCACCAAGACCATCAAAATGAAGACCGCCGCCATCACCACCGCTCTCCTCGCTGCTCTCGCTGCGGCCAACCCCATCGAGGTCCGTCAGGCTTCTGGCTGCAAGGCCTTCACCCTCCTCTTTGCCCGCGGCACCACTGAAATGGGCACCCTCGGTTCCGTCGTCGGCCCCAGCCTCCAGACCAACACGCAGTCCGCGCTCGGTGCGGACCAGGTCACTGTCGAGGGTGTCTCCTACCCGGCCGATATGGGCGGAATTATGTCCGAATCCACCGGCTCCGGCCCCGGCAGCGTCGCCATGGCAAACCAGGCCAACTCTTGGCTCCAGAAGTGCCCCAGCACCAAGCTTATCCTCACCGGTTACAGCCAGGGCGGTATGGTCGTCCACAATGCCGCCAAGAAGCTCAGCGGCAAGCCCATCGTCGCTGCTGTGACCTTCGGAGACCCTTTCAAGGGTCAGGCTGTTAGCGGTGTTGCCACTGGCAAGTTCAAGAGCTTCTGCGCGACTGGCGACTCCGTCTGCTCCGCTGGCGGTTGCGCTAGCTCCGGAGGATGCACCAGTACCAGCGCTAGCGGGCACATTGGCTACGGCTCTGACACGAAGGCTGCTGCTGCCTTCATCAAGACTGCAGTTGCTTAAATGAAAGTCCGCGACAGGGTTTCAATGCCATGCAAACAGGAATCCTAGGAAAGGACGATAGAGGAAGCTGCTGGTTCTGCGGCGCGGATACACGACTGGATTGGAAGTCTGGGACATTCCTTATTTCGATTGTATGGCTTACCTTCTATGTACATTATGATCCATCAATAAAAACGGCTCTTCCCTGAGCAGTTTACAACCCCTAATTGACCTTGACCCCAGCTTTCTGCAAAGGCACTTCTTACTGTTGACTCAAAAGACTGCATGTATCCGCAAATTGAATGAGGATCATCAGTTTTTCTGTCTCATGCTATCCCTGTAGCATCTTCCGAGCATCTCGTCTAACTTCATTCGAAGCCGCAGACAGTCATTAGTCTGGCCAGCGGATATTGTATGACAAGGCCTGACGGAGAATTTGACTCAAAAGGGAAAGGGTTGATCGTGGCGTTTCCGGTAGCTCGATGGGTTCTAGACTAACGTTTCTAGAGCTCGTAGTGCGATCCGCGATGGATCGAAGGCCCTTCTGCACGGCCCTCGTGTAACCTCAGCTGTTGCTATTATCCAACTTGTGGCATAATTCATATCAATGAGGACTGGAAGCATTGTAGGCGCTTCATCCGATCAATGATGTCTCGAGGTAGAGTTTCATCCAACTTCAATTCGTATGCATTTTACAATCAGACGAGAAAAAGGCGGACTTGACCCCACGACTCTTCTGTCTTTGCGTAGTGGTTTTCAACTCCTGGTCTCCCCCATGGAAGCAGTACTCGTGGGATCGATGAAGACTTGACGCGGGATCCCGCCGCGCTTTATGAGTGGACGAATTGAGTCGAACGGCCGAGGGCTGTCTTCAAATCATTCCCATTTTCTACATATCACGGAACTGGTTGTCACCAAACCTTCCTCGTTCAACTGTAGCTGACAGGGTGGAAAACGTCCTACCGAGTGGGCGAAGTTAACCATTTGACCATTTGATGCATTCGTAACATTCCTTGGAAGAGTGCGTGATAACATTCTTTCGTCTCCTGCGATACTTCTGACAAACCGGTTCGCCGTTGCATAGGTAAGGTGGCCAGATCACCAATCACTACAGACTTTTGATAGTCAAGCTCAAATCCCTAGGTATTCGAGAGTATACTGATAATAGCGCAACAGCGCTCATGGTGACGAATGCAATGAAAGCGACGAGGACGGCTGACAAGATGACATACACAAGGACAACAGTGAAAGGGATAATACTGATGATAAACCCTTCTTTATTCTGATAGCTTTTAGGCCGCCCAGCTAACTAGACGTATGCTTGACAATTGATCAGAGTTCCCAGCAAATAGAAAACTGAACGCTATCAATTCGTTGTGGCATTTACTTTTCTTTCATTGAATGCGTTATTTCTGCGGGAAGCCGTAACACGAAGTTCAGTTCCGTAATTGATAGTCGCTGAACGGTGTCTACAAACTGTTGCTCCTAGGGCTTTCATCGTTATCCCTTCATAATCGGTTCAGTCATCCCATCTACATGAAGGGGGACTTTGCTGGGCGCGCAACATTGAAGACTGACTCTAACGGACGATCCCAATACCTCTGAGTAGCTCTTCACAATTTGAAGCGTTGAAAAGATGACCTATCATCAACGTCGTACTGCTTTTGTATCTTCATCTAAGATTTAAACGCTATGCGAACGTGAATAAAATGTACGTCGTCCATTCTAGTTCAGTAGGACATCAACCTCCCGGCCCTGCCCAATTAAGCTTCTTGAGAGCGGGAATTTCGTCGGGATGGGAGTTTGGCTTCCCAATATCAACCATTGAACTGAACACCCTTGCTCGCCTGGCCCGCATGTTGCTTGTCGGTGTTGGTGTTCTTGTCAAGCTTCGTCTGCTCTCCTGCGATGCGGGTATCAATGTTGGCCACATTTGCGCCCTGGGCCTTTTGGATCTGCAGGGATAGCAGGCCCAAGTAGTTCTTCAGGACCTTGTTCTTGATGAACCCGTTGGAAGCCTCCTGTGACTTGTCGTTTGCTGGGACGAATGCTAGGTTCTCAGCATCGCCTACCAGCTGTGCTGCTTTCTTGACAACTTGAAGGTCTGCTGCGGAGGCCGTCGCTGGGTCAACCTACGCCCTTTGGTTAGCATATGATCATAGGCTGTGCCTTCAAGGGCCAAAGAAACTACGGATGAACGTACAGGGAACTTGCCCTTAGCCTCGGCGGCAGCGTTGCCAGCTAAACCATCAGAAATCTGGATCTCGGCGTACGTACGATCCACCAGGGCCCTCTTGTCCAGTGCCACATCGACTTGAGGCGTAGCGGGCAGCGCCGCAGCCAGGGAAATGACGGCAGAAAGCAGCAGAACAGCAGTATTGGTGAAGTGCATCTTGATATGTGCGTCGAAGAGACAGGAACGGAAGGTCTGAGTGTAGATGAGGTGTGTGGGCCAGCCGAAGTAGCGTAAGCTCCTGAGCAAACGAAAGAATGGAATGGTAGAATAGAACTAAAGATTGAAACGAAAGATGGGATGATGAACAGTTGGCTGGCTGGTAAGAACGGAGAAAGATCAGATAACGAATGCACTAGGCCATATATACGTCAAAAGCTCTGGGTCGAGTCGGGCGCCCGGTGACTTTTCAGATCGCAGAAGCTGTTTTTAGGGGAGCGGCTGTCAGGGTGGCTTGGATTGTCAGAGGGGTTTGGGCTGTTCCAGGGTATCGCTCCATGTCACCCTCAGGGCCTGAAACCATCTCGATCATGAGGCTAGTCCCTATGGGGAAAGCGCTTCGGTACACATCCGCTGGGGCTTCAAGGCACCTGGACTTTCCAAATCGGCCTGAGCCGAGTGAGCAGCTTTATTCCTAAGTATTTAAGAGTCTGCAGTCACACAAAAAGAGGTGGAAAAACGCGATTCAGGACATGATGTTGAAGAAAGTATATTGGCAAATCTGAATGAACCGGCGGGATCTTATGGTCCCACATTTTCAAAGGTCAGACGCGGGTTGAGGACTCGCGAGAAGTTAGAATATTGAGCTATCAATGGTTTCTCATGTCAGTAGATATAACTTCAGCAGAAGTGATATCATCAAGGCTTCATCCTAGCTAGTCAGATACAATTGGATGGATTGCGATTAGCGGGCCAACAACTCAAATCTTCAAAAACCACCAACGCGCTTGTGGGGAGTTGCTACAGACTCCTCAGCTGCCGCTGAGCTTTTTTGGACCAATACTACCAGACGTGCAACTCACCTGCCTTAATACGATGAGAACCTCGCTTGACTCAAACGCGGGGCCAGAATTACGGGATGGCATATGCAATGGAACGATATCTGTCGCACCCCACAACCCCTGGCTACAATTGAGGCTGACTGAAACAAGCATGGTATCCGTACTTCTTCTCGGGGTTTGCACCTCACGACATGGTCTAGGAACTGCGGTTTTTAGCGCGAAAACTGCATCCCTCCAAAACCCCACAAAGGTATTTGACCTGGGCTACAGTTGCGACGAACCATGTGCTCTGGTGGTTGCAGGGACGGCGCCGATGCCGAGTTTTAGGCATGGCTCCGCTCTGCTGTGCTCTGGGAGAAAGGGCAGTGGGACACACTTTTCTGGCTGCAGCGGCGGCTTTCTGCCCACACCAAGTGTTCACAAAGTGTCATGTCGTCAAAGCTGTTACCTCAGAATATCGAAGGAGGCTTCATAGAGAAAATCGGACGAGTCTATGTGACTACTCAGCCTCTAACTAAAAGCGTCTGAAAACGTATGCACACACATTGTACTTTGCATCTTTTCAGGTACAAATGCTGCAGGTGAAACTATCTCGAAGACCAGAGTTCTGTGGCTACATCCTGATCTGTCATGCCACAGAGGGCTGGCCAACCCGAAGTCTTGGTGTTTTCAGTGGCGACGGCAAG
Source organism: Colletotrichum chrysophilum (assembly GCF_026319265.1). Classification (NCBI taxonomy): domain Eukaryota; kingdom Fungi; phylum Ascomycota; class Sordariomycetes; order Glomerellales; family Glomerellaceae; genus Colletotrichum; species Colletotrichum chrysophilum. The sequence goes on along the minus strand of NW_026517504.1, from coordinate 27,418 downwards.
CCTCAAGGGTTACCACCTTGAGGGATAAACTTTTGTTTCTATAAAATGCGCCATTCACTCTTCATCGAAGTCTTTTCGCCGGTGATTTTCTTCTTCGCCAGCAGGTTGTCCGGTCCAACATCTCGAGTCGCTTGAAAACTTGCATTGCATAATTGATCCTGCACCGCTGCAGCCAGCCAGTCGACGGGAGGAGTGATGATGGCCCCGAAGAGCCAATTCAAAGAAAAGAGCCAGCATGGCCGCCTTCGGGGATGCAAAAAAAGACCGTCATTGGCAGCAATTCCAAACGAGCTCCTTTTCGAAATATGTGGATACCTTTGTCTGCATTATCAACTCCCACACTTCATCAATGTCCCGCACACAACATGGGAAGAGGGACGCATCGGACAGAGTAGTCTCGGTAATCTTTCTCGTGCCTGCAGACAGTTGAGAGACATAGCACAGCCGATTCTGTTCCATTACTACTACAGCGGTGACGCTCTAAATAGTTCCCCAGGCGGCTTGGATCTTTCACGGTATATCAACTACAGCGAAATTATCGAAAACGGCAAAATGATTTCCTTCCTGTACAGCATCATTAGCCGACCTGGCCTGGCAAGTTCGGTCAAAGCATTAGCGTTGGTCGCCCAATTACCTCCCCATTCCACGGGCAATTCTACTGTTCCGGAATCGACACTCCAACTTTTTCGCGATGCAGCCGACACAATCGGCCTGGGAGAGGACAGCAGCGCCAAGACTTTTAAGTGGAAAGTTGCAAGCCTTCCTTATTCAATTGATGTTACAAGCATTTTCTGGCTGCAGGAGCTAGCGATAGGTCTTCTACCCTCCGTACGTCATCTTCTCGTCAAGAGATCTCAAGATCAAAGATATCAAGTTCTGCAACAGCCGTCGCGGTCTTTGCCAAACTTGAAGTATCTGGCATCACTGCCAACTTCTGTCCCCGATGGGATTGTTGATTGTGGTCTTGATCGTACAGATGGACTTTTACTGCGCGCATGCAGTTTGAAAGAACTGACGGTGTCCGATTATTACGTCCAAATCGTCCCGCCGGGTCCTCAACCGATACTTCTTCCCCCAAGACAAACGCTACGTAGCCTAGTGCTCAGCTCTGAAGATGCCTCATCATCTGAATGCGCATGCCCTGATCATGTTAGCAGATTCAGATGGCTTCAGACAGAGGACTACCGCGAGCTACGCGGGACGCGTATTTCTACATGTCTGACCTTTCGCAACTACTCTGTTCTCGAGTCACTCGAGATAGATCAAATACTTTTGGACGGTCACATTCCTGGGCCGCACACCGACTGGTTCACTCTGCCGGGCACGTACAATCCAATGACTGTTCTTTCAAAGTTACCGCGAGGTTTGAAAGTACTACGTGTCACAGCTGTCATATGTTGGCCTGTTATGAGGAAGGTGCTGGATGCACTGGTTCGAAAGGCTCCAGTCATGTTTGCGAGCTTACACGCAGTTGAAACTATCTCATACGTCTCAATATTTGATCACCAAGCATATCCCAAGCGCGGATCTCGCATGGCCGCTATCAAAGACAGATTTTCCGAGATCGGGGTTTCATTTACATTCAGATATAGCGCACCCAGAACCGAACTTCCTCCATGCAGAGCTCGTCAAAGGCATCCGTAGCAACAAGTAGGGGAAGGCAATAGTATACGTGGGATTCCAAATCTGTTTTCATGTAGAATCTTTCAGGATACAGTGGAACAGTACAGCTGATGGCTTCAAACGTTCTTGGTTGTGTTATCTTATTGTTTGGCGTCTCCAGTTCGAAATTCAGCAGTCATATGGACTAGATTTCCTAATTAATTGCTCATTTCCCTATCTGGGCAATGATACCGACTTATGTGATACGACAGATGCTTTCAGCTACAGACTCAAAAGCGTTTGTTCATGTTGCTTTACATGTACCTGTTCTACATGTCATCCTGGCCGGTTCTGATGGCAACACTCGCCATGTGATCTGATTCGTTCCGTTTACTGTGTATCTGTCGCCATCATGTTTCTCTTGCTCACATAATAATACACATAGTCTGCTGCCTTAGGTATATGATGTCTCACTGTTATCACGTCTGCATCTTACGAAAGCTCGAGATTTGCTTCTACGACGAAGCGACAGCCCTGAAGAACAGTCCAAGAAATTGCCCAAGCAAACCTATTTCTCATCACTAGGTCTAGACATCGCCTGTATTGTTTACTAGGTACAAGCTTGGTCAAATCCGATAGCGGGGGCAATAGATACTCCACACAAGGTTTCCGCTATAACTCAGAAGTAGTGCTTCGAGATACCTCCGCAAGTCATCAGAGAGGCTTTCATTGTTTCGTGCGGCCTTCACGGTATTCCAATAAGTCGACATAACTTTCATTGTCTCCTCGCGACAAATGTCCTTAGCGTCGTCGACGCCAATCCCCCGCTCATTCATTATAACCCAGATGGCGTTAAATACGTAGTCTTGTCCTTCTTCGGCAGCAGCATCACGCTCCTTTTCCCAAGAGTAGAGGTCATTGACAAGTCCAAGAGCGATGTATAAGGGTCGAGCCAACTCCATACACAGCTCGTACTCGTGGTCAGGGATGGTTATGGCCATACCAAAGGTGATTGTGCCGAACCAAAATCTAATTCACTATTAGGGACATCTCTTAGCTCTTGCATAAGACGGGGATACTCACAGTTCGCCCGCGTCAATGGCACGTGAGGGCATGTATTCTTCCAAAGTCCTTGGTGGAGCCTTTCTTGTGTTTGCGGCTAACTGAACAAACCTTGCCCAGGCAGTCATTGACGTTATTGCTCGCTGTCGGTCGATTTTCATCATGTCGAACAGCAGCTTTGCTTGCAATTGCTTCTCTGGCCTGGCGGTTGCAACCGAATTCGGATTCAGTGCCCCGTTACCAAACGTCGACAAGAAATCATTCGCATGGTCGTCTTTATCATTCTTCAAATTGAGCTTCTCCATTGCATCTAATGGATCACTATTAGCAAAACACCTCAAGTTGAGCACCATTTCGGAATACCGTCGTAAAGAAACGCATATTCGTTTGCGTAAGACATGATTTCGAGGCGATCTGGGAGGCATTCTGGAACGGTGACGGAGATAAAGCAGAAGTCATCCGCGAGGCCGCCTTGGTAACCTTCCACATTGCTGACTAGCTTGGTCCATTCTCGTTGGACGCGAAGAGCACCGTCAATTTCTCTGTACTGCTGCTTATGTTGGCGGAGAGAAATGCCGCAGTCGAGGCCATGGGTGTCGTAGGTGCCTCCCTCGACTTCTTTTGAGTACTTGAAAATCATCTCTCAAGTGTTTGCTACGAGAGGGAATGTAGATAAGCCAGGATCTATCACAGCGCTTTTGCCCACACCAGCCGGCAACATTCTTCTTTTAAGGATTCCATTATCAGTCACAACTCCGCCTCTCTCTCGCATTTTAAACATGTCATTATCTGGCCGGGGTTCTGCTTACTATGATCGATTATCAACCCTGAGGCTATTATCCGCTTTTCTCTGGCTGGCCCCTGTCTCTGGTGATCGAGTCCAATTGAATCTGTCCGCGGGGATATGACTAGGGGTACATTTGGCTAGTCCAACAAGGTTCGCTTGTAAGCGACCACTACAATTGGAAGCCTGGATGATCGCGACACCTCTTTTTCCCCACCACCACACGATTTATCGTCCTCGACCAGCAGCTCAAGAGAGGTTTTGTGTCAAGCCCTAGCTCCACGCAACAATATCATTCGCTGACGATCATTCAGAAGAGGTTCGCATACCTACTTTGGGGAGACCATGAAGTCCTGCTGCATTTGGGATTTACCCATGATCGTGACACTGTTGATGTTGATTGAGGGCGTAGTAGCAGCCGACAATCACTGCCTAAACAGGAATACGAATGGCGTTAGTTCTTACATCGAAACGAATCTTTCGAGCACTTGAGTCCGAGCTGAATCAGCAATGCATACATATGTAACATCAATGCAAAGACATCGGGTGCCTAAAGGATAACAAAAAGGCACAGCACAGCACATGGGAGCTTCTGAATGGGTTTCTTCCACGCCATTGGCATCCTCCCACGATCGACTGTTTATTAAGTCGGGCGAAGTACCAATGTTGTATCCAAATCCAGCCCAGTGCTTGTCGACTTGAAATGCCTACAAACAATGCTATTGATCGCCTCTTCGATCGCCTATTGCGCCAGAATGATAGTCGTCCATATCAGACCTACTTTTATCAACATGCATGTCCGTTCTGAACACGTTTGGCTCAAGATACCCCGCGGCTAATCATTCCGCCGCTACTTCCTCGACAAACGGCGAGCTGACAGCTGGCCGAGATTGGTCCCAATTCGCTCGGTGTATCAAACAGCACGGGGCCGAAATATTAAGTTTCGTCCGGCGATTTTAGACGGGATGGTGGATCAAACGGGGTTAATCGTCGGCGTGCAGGCGGACGCCCTCCGAGCTAACACCCCGATGCCGCTTTGAAATTGGAGTTGCGTCACTATCCGCGTCAAACATTCGCCGAAAATAGACACCCAAGGGCGTAAGGTCTCCTTAAAACCAGCTCGGCGTCGCTTTCAATTGTTAAAAAAACAACTCAGGCGCGTTCAAAAGTCTAAGGCTTGCTTTTCTGTCTCATTCTCGTCTACTCATCAAATCACAATCGCCCAAGATGTTCGACGGCTTCCAACCATTCACAATCACCACCCAAACCTCCCCGCCGATCACTATTCACGGCATTAAGAGCGGGGATTCCGCATCACCCCTCCCGCCCTTACTCCTCATCCACGGTTTCCCTCAAAGCCACCACATCTGGCATCGGGTGGCAGAACGAATCGTCGACAAGTATACGGTAATCGCCATTGACATCCGCGGCTACGGCGCATCCTCGAAGCCCGGCGATGTGGCATCTTACGCCAAGAGCGCAATGGCGCGCGACTGTATCAGCGTGATGGACCACCTTGGTTATGAGGGAAAGTCCTTCTTCGTCTGCGCACATGATCGCGGCGCGCGTGTTGCGCACAAACTGGCAGTTGACTTTCCCGATCGCGTTAAGAAGGCCATCTTCCTCGACATTGCCCCGACTCTGGTCATGTACAAGACGACAAATTTCGAATTCGCAAAGGCATACTTTCACTGGTTCTTCTTGATCCAGCAGGAACCTCTACCAGAGACATTGATCTCAGCCGCGCCAAGGCAATACGCGGAGATGTTCATGGGGGGCAGACAGCCGAGGGGATTGGAGATCTTTGAAAAAGAGAATTTTGATTACTATGCAAGTGTCTTGGAAGACCCAGCAGCGGTGCATTCTATGTGCAACGACTACCGCGCTAGTGCGACGCTGGACTTGGAGGAGGCAGAGGCGGACCTGAAGGCTGGAAGGTTGATTCAATCTCCCTTGATGATACTTTGGGGCAAGTATGGTGTGATTGAGAAGTGCTACGACGCGGTGAAAGAGTGGCAGGATGTTACCAGCAAAGATGTGACGGTGAAGGGACATAATGTTGAGTCTGGGCACTATATTCCTGAGCAGGCACCTGATGATGTTGCTGAGACTATTTTGGAGTTCTTCAAGTAGAATCTGGAAGATCCACTACAATCAATCGAAGATGAAGGTGTCTCAGAAGGCTTTCGGTATTGAGGCAGATATCTCTGACTATTCAAGCATGTGACCGGTAGGCGAAAATCAGTTCAAATTATCGGGATTGTGACATGGCTCACCTGGTGGGCCTACAATCAACCCTAAGCGGATATTACGTCCCGAGTATAATCAGGTGCCCTGAGTCTTGACACTCTGAAGAACTCCTAAGAAACAATCTACAAGATGTTTGTCGGGGCCAACTGAACCCACCTATCTCTTCCTAGACCCTTGTCGATGTTTTCTGCTAGCGTCATCAACGACTTGCCTTCAGATCCACAGCATCCCCGTCTCAAAGCGGGTTCATCTCCACGGCGTTGTGGCAGAGTGGTCTAATGCGCAAGACTAGAAATCTTGTTCCTTCGGGAGCGTCTGTTCGAATCAGGCCAACGTCGATGCCAACTTTTTGACATCATCTCGGATTCTTTTGGTTCTGAGTAATAACAGAAGCCTTTGAGCTTTTGCGTGAGCTGCTTCTTCTTCGTCCCTAATTCTTACTTTCCGAGTGCCTGGAATGAAAAGCCTCGACCGACATCATCCTCGTCCTCGGCGACGAAAGTGCTTGCACCAATGTAGTGCGCCCTCCCGCTCACCTCCACTCTGATCCCCTCCATCTTACCAAAGTCAATCTTTTCGACCGGCTTGCCAACAAAAGCGCTCTTATAGCCTCCTTGAGCCCTCGACACCAGACTGTGATATGCCCAACTCTCCCCCAGCTGTCGTTCTCCCTTTGCAACTGCCACGGCAACGCGCGCTTGGACGACTGAGCCAGTGGGACTGCGATCAATCTGGTCTGAGAAGAAGTATAATCCTGTTTCTGCGCCTTTGCATCCTGGAGCGACAGGCAAGTCGTCCCCGCTGTCGGCATCTGTGACCATGACGCCATATATAGACTGAAGGCGCTTGTCATCCGGCAGTGTGAGACGAGTCCGTAGAAGTTGGTTCGAGTTGAATGCTTCTTTCAACTTATCTGCGGCGTTTTTGAGAGCAGGAAAATCTGGCTTCGCGAGCGATGGTGAAAAGCCCAAGGCCGATGCCGCGACGATGATGTAAAATGCACCGCCATAACCAACATCGATAGTCACACTGTCTCTGCCATTCATCTCAGCCCATCGGAGGTTCTCTGGGATGTGGAACGTGAGGTCGGTAGCGATAGCGAAAGTGGGGATCGAGAGGAAGGTAACCGGCCTGCTTGTGTCCGTCCTCCAGCTACCGTCCGCCTTCACGGCAGGGACCTTCATTTGAACGATGCCTGCCGGCACATGGAGCCTAACTTGCACTTCATTCGCCTGGTTATCGAACTTCAAGTCTTTGCGTCGTGGGAAGATAGTCTCGTCGGTACAGTCGACAAGGAATCTGCCGAGAGCGATCGTGGCGTGTCCGCACATCATCCCGTACCCCTCATGAGTGAGAAACAGGGCGCCCATGTGTGCCTCTCCAGAGTCCACTAGCTCGGTGCGTGGTCTCAACACGGCGCTGTACATGTCTTGGTGGCCGCGAGGCTCGTAAACGAGACTGCGCCGTATGTGGTCATGCTTCGATTGGGCTTGGCTCCGTTGCTCGAGAAGTGTGCCGCTGTCGGAGCATCAGCAAAGATTGAGGCATTTGGCTGTGCGGGTCACATACGGGATATCTGGGTAGCCGGCATAGATGATCCGCGCCGGCTCACCCGAGGTGTGCATCTCGACGGTGCGGATCTCAGACTTGACGAAGGGTCGAATGAATGAAGGTAGACTCATTGTGGCTTATGATGACTGGCTAGTAGAAGCACCGATACAATTTTTTGTCGGACTCTGGAATTGAAACTGCTGATGTTTGTGCCAAAAAGACTTGCCTCAAATGACGCGAGCATCGCCGCCAGCTGGCCCCTCCATGATTCCGATTCGGGACCCACTTCCCGGCCACAAGTGCCGATGTCGGGATCAAGACGGCCGTTGGCCCGGCACAAGGCCGCCCACCCTGGAATCCCCATTGAAAAACATGGTCATCGATTCAGACAATTATGAAAGCCATCGCAACCACCCTAGCAATCACTATCCTGAGGTTATTAGAATAATTATATCGTGAAGTTGGTAAAATGCTGGAGTTTGGGCCGAATAATTTCTACGTATGATGAGACCAGTTAAGACTTAAGAGAGCGATGAAAGCCATCACTCTGTGTCTTGATTAGGTATTTACATTTGTTTTTTTGTTCTCGGTGTATACTTTTCAAAGAAATTCTTTCGAATCTGTGCAATGTTTCATTTGGGTCGGGCGAACACTTGTTTCCTCCCTGAGAAACTCAGAGTGACTCTGCATCGAGCTCTAGGCCCTCGGCTGCTTGCGTTCTCTCTGAGAGCAACAGGACAAGACAAATGTCGATTGAAATCAGTTCTGTGACTGGTGGCATTGTTGGTGTGTGCTTCGAAGTGCTATGACCGTGGGGTGGTTTCAATCAGTTCAGTGGCTATGACCTACCGTTTGTCTCAATGACTGGGCGAGACAGTCAACGCGCGTCTTCAGACATCTTCTCAGAGAACAAGCCCGTTGAAAAACCAGAATCGCCTTTCAACTATCCAAGATGCAGGAATGTCTCTATCCTCTTGCTGCCGGACACATTGACATCGATGAGAAAGCGCGACCGCTGCGAAATGAGTGATCCTATTCAACGACGATATTGACGAGGGCAGCCGAAGATGGGTAGCCGTGCTCATTACGGCGAAGAATGGGATAAGGGTTGATTATGAGAGGCTAACAATCACATTCAAAGGCTGAACCTGAGAAGTACCTCGCAGCCGTTGTAGGACCAAGTCGACCTTCGGTTTGGATATCAACATCAGACGAGTGCGCGCTCAGGCAAAGACGCCGATTCGGCAGCGACCACAACTCAATCTCTCATCAGAACTTTCAGAAATCTGCGATGCAACGCAATCTCACTCTTCTCCTCGGTGACTGTCAACTAGCGCAGGATGTTACGACACCATGGACTCATCTCGGCCCCAGTTGATGAGCCCGGAATGCCATATCCGGTGTCAAGGCTCCCCGGAAAGTCAAAAACGGCAAACATCGGATTTTCGAGCCTCTGTATGGAAATACAGAACCAAACCATTCCTAATCTTGCATTATCGTGCCGGAGAATATGCAAGCTAGTTCGGCTCATGTTCTAAGTCTTCGACTTGACACGGGTGCACGGGTGCGTTAGCGCAGCTTACGACCGAGACCCCCAGCCAAGTGACCGCGGTATCATTTCAAATCACATTCTCAACCATCTTTCTCTGCGTGCCATGGTGGTGTACTAAGACATCCATAACAAGACGTTGAGAATTACACACAATAGTGCCAACAGGCAAATCTCTTAGTGCCAACCTCATCCCTAACTTGAGCCATCCATCAACCCCGATCCATGGTTCATCTCCTGAACGACCCCTATTCAGATTTATAGAGATGCTGAATACGGAAGCATCCATCGCGACTTTCAACTCGCTGGAGGTTGCCAAAATAGTCTTAGGTTCTTCGGCAAGCCGTCCGCCGTGTCGACTTCTCAGCCCCATCCTCACAGACTCACGGCCTACAGCAAAGTCTCAATCTCTTACACCATCTCACCTACTTGCCCCAGTGACTGAACGCCTAGAGCACACAACACCGTCATCAAAGCCTCACCCCCACACATACGCGGTCCTTCAGCTGATCCTTTCTAGCCCTGCAACGCCGCGGATCATCGCACCCACGTCTCGCCGTTTACAGCCTAGCCTCCCACGCTCATGAAGGCCCCCTCGACCACTACATGCAGTGAAAAGATCTCCCTCTCCCGCCATGGCACCAACGCTCGAATATAACCCTCTCACATAATACCTGCTTCTCTCCCGTCCATCTCAAATTTCACACCTGCAGCTCGCGCCCGTGCCCATTCCGCCGCCAGCCCAATGAGGCCGCGCCGGCCTCGTGCCCACGATGCACACCCCAACTCTCCATCTCCTCGTCTGCCTCACCGCCTCCCTCTCTCCCAAATCCGTGTTCGCATCCGCCGTCCGTGACAACACCTCCCCATCCCCGGCCTTCTCCGCCCCCTTCCTGCAAATCACACCGGCCCCGGACCCTTCCCACGTCTCCCGTCGCCTGCACCTCCTCAAACCCCGCCAAGGCCCCCCGCGCTCGCCGGACGGCAAGACGGGCTTCATAGGCTGGTACACCTTCTCCGACGCCTGGGTCTCTGCGACGTGTCCCTCGGACGACTACTTCGCCGCCGACGAGACGTACGGCGTGTGCTGCCCGCGAAACACGCCGTACTGCGACCTGGCGACGGTCTGCGGAGGCGCGAGTAACAATTTCGCCGTGGGGCCGAGCGGGCAGGCTGACTGGTACGCCTAACTCCTTGACAAACCTGTATGCGTGGCATTAATGAAAGCTTGCGATAGCGGACCGACGAAGAACTGCGACACGATCACGGTCCTCCAGACCAAGGGAAGCGACGACGCAAAGCGGATCATATTCTGCATCGCCAAGTCGGACCAGTATGTCCTGCCGATGACCTGGTACCGGGTGACCTTTCCTCGTGAGTTTCAGTTTCGGTTTAGACTTCGCATACAGCTGGAATATGTCTGACGCAGTGAAGTTCTCGAGGCTACGGTGACCGTGACGGAGAGCACGACAGTGACAGCGATCATTCAAGGCGGCAGCTCGGCTCGTGGGTCAGACGGCTCGGTCCATCCTCCGCCGGTAAGATGGGGGCTGGCTGTGGGCTTCGTCTCTGTCTTGATGTTGATGGCAGCATGAAGTACGTCCGCGAAAACGACGGCATCTACGGGTCTCATATTAAGGTGATTTTGAGGGGAGAGCGATCCGAACTGTTGAGAGCGAAGCGCTGCAGTATTGAAGGTCGGGGTTTCTCAAAAGAGAGCAGACACAAGAGCTTCACCAAGCAATAACGTCAGGATTCAAAGCAGTTGCATAAATTAACTTCCCACCATGGATATGTAGAGACTTGGCTTCAAAGTCCACAGTTCGCTTTGTACAATACAGCTATATTTTTTCACGAGGCCTCTCAATTCTTCCGCGTCTGCCTTAACAAGTCGGGACCATGGTTTGCCAGAGTATGCTAGATAAGTGAATGGCCAAATCAATAATGACTATCGTAGAAATAAAGACATCGATAGGAGAGAGCATCATAATAACAGAGACAGCGATGACAACGGCAGGGGCAGGGACGACGGAGACAGAGACAATAGCGGCAAAGAAGAAGACGACGACAACGACGGGGACAAAGGCCTTCTTCACAACTTCTCGGAGCAAATAATGCCCCAACCCATGAATCGAAACGTACTTCGATAGAAAAGCCAACTTGCTTTTAGTGCAACGACACCCATTCACGTCATCCGTCATCTCTCCCTCCGTGTCCTCCCGTCCCCGGCCGGACCCCGTCACCGCGCCGCCGCCACGCCCCACAACACCAATCAAAGCTTCGCACCAAACCCCCGGAGCCGAGGGAGCCCTCGACCACACATCACCCATTCATTCCCTTCTGCCACTCCCCACCACCTGGACACCAACCACAACCAGCAAAAAAAAACCCATCAATCTGCAGGCAGCAATCACATTTTTTCCTGCTCGATCAAAACACACATAGCTTGATTGCTCTTCACCAATGTCTTCTGCAACCCTACATCAGCCCTGGACCTCGGAAAGAATCCAGAAGCTTCATCAAGCTTCATCCGAGAGACACCCGACCGACTCAAGATAGTCTCGGCCTGGGCGCAACGCTCATATCCGAAGTCCATCTCACCACATATCACGCGACTCAAGCAGCATCAATCCGATGTCACATCAATCGATCCGACCTCCCGCTCTCGGCGTCGACCCGGGATCACCCAGTCTCAGGACGGAAGTTTCTGCAAGCGCTGACTCAGCTGTAGACCCAAGACGCAGTCGGCATCGACGATGCCGTTCCATCGGCAAGCACCCGCGAGTCGTCCGTCCAAGATGAGCGACGGCATCACGACCTCACTACGACAATGGGATGAAGAGTATTATTATACATCTTATTCTACAACTCAAACCGCTAGCTCGCCGAATCATGCTGCTAGCAAATAATGTGGATGCTCTCAAAACGCGGCATCCAGTAACACCGCAAATCAACGCCTTTTTCATCTGTCTCCGCAGCCACTTCTCGGGCGCAGACAATCGGCTTCAAATGCGGTACCCGGGAGGTCATGATTTACTGAGGCCGTGTCCAAAACATAGGACCAGCCTCTCTTGCCACCCTCCTGGGCGGATGAGCCCCGCGGCGTGGTTGACATGAGCCATGTAGGACGCCACACCTTCCAGACAGGTAGGTTATGCTGGCGTCGCCATCCTCTCTCCTTCCCCTCCTGTAGATTCGACATAAAACGCGCTGCTGATTACGCGCAAGCAATTACTCCTCCTCAGAATCAGAAGACTCGCTGTCCCCATGAATCGGCGCCTCGTCCGCACGACCGGCACTACCTGGTCGCTCGTGACCGTCGTCGGAGCCGCCCTTGCTGCCGTACATGTTGCGTAGTCTTTCGAGCTCTGCTATGCGCGCTTCTTGCTCCTGGGCATTCATCGGCTTGTTCTTTTTGGGCTTGCTGGACTTGGACGCGCCTTTGGCAGGCGCGCTGTTCACCGGCGAGGCCTCACGAGCAGATGCTGCTGCCGGGGCCAAGCCTGAGCCAAACGAGGGCAAGGCCTTCTTGCAAAGATCCCACAGCTTGTGCAACGCTTCGTTGGTCAGCTGATCTATCTCCAGCTCGAGCTCACCGCTGCTGTTCTCCTGCACATTCTGTTAGCAAACGAATTCAAGTGCACAGTGAAAGGTTACGTACCGATTGCCCTGTGTCCTTCTTGATGATGTCAATAGCTCTCTCAATGTGAGGACTCTCGAGGTCGTTGATAGCGTTCGCGATTGCATCCTTCTCGGGCTGGGTCATCGAGCGTTGCTTTGGCTTCTTGGGCGCACCGCCGCCACTCTTCTTTTGAGGAGCGGCCGGAGCAGCCTTCTTGCTGGGAGCACCACTGGCCTTTGGCTTGCTGGGCTTAGGCGGCTTCGCCTTCGCTCCCTTGACAGGCTTCTGAGCCGGCAGACTTTGCTTCTCCTGCAGAATTCGTTGTCTGATGGTCGCAATGACACTCTGTTGGAGATCAATCATCGCGTCGCTCGATGCGTCTGCCGTTGTATACAGCTGCGTTAGCTGTTCCGTCTCTTCCTTAAGGCGCTTCTCAAGCATTTGGATTGTCTTGTTGGTCGCCGGCTCGGCAGCGGCAGCGGGCGCTTCTTCCTCTTCTTCTTCAGCCTCATCTTCACTGTCGTGGGCTGACCCGTCGGAAACAGGCTTTGCAGGGGTGTGCTTGGCGATCCACTGCTCCTTCTTTGACCAGAGATTCCTGAAGATGCTCTCCAGTTCCTGTCCATTCTCGTAGACAGGCTGACCGGGCTGATTGAATTTGAAGCAGTTCTTGAACACCTGCTTGACGTCGCCCTGGAATTCCTTTGCTGACTGATAATCAAAGTTCTTCAGCTTGCCCATGATCGTACCAAGGTCCATGGGACGTTTGATGATTGTGAAGTACGTAGGAATTGCCAGAGCAACAGGGTCGACAGGGTGCAGAAAGGCGAAGTTGATCTGCGCGTGCTTTTGATCCATCAACTCGCTCAAGACCTCGTAACAGAACTGAAGCTCAATGGAGAGTTTCTTCTTGTTGAAGTTCTTGGCTGTGTAATCAGGGTCTCTGTTCTTGGTAGGCTGAATGGCGCGCTTAGGTCGGTCAAGGTCATTCTGTGTCGATGCACGTCGAACCTGAGGCACACCACCAGGCGGGACCGCGTAGGCTTCCGTCTCGGCTTTCGCCGGAGGGCTTGCAGCAGTTACACTAGGCTGTCTGCGGACTGGCGGCGCAGGCGCGGGTGTTCGGGTCTCGGAGTGACGAGACGGCTTGGGTACTGGCTTCGACTTCGCTGGTTCATCTGAGGGGACCTCCATGACACGGGTCCAGGCCAACCGAACAACATTGAGAGCCGCTGACGTTATCTCGTTGTTAACACCGTTGAACGTGCAGGAGTTCTTGTAAATCAAGCCGAGGTCGTCCTTGAACTTGCGCAGGGAGCTGTACTTGTTGTCGCGCAAATTGCGCTCAAGCTCGCCGATATCCATGGGATTCTTAACCCGCAAGATGTAGCTGTCGGCTAGACTAGGCCACATCTTGACAACAGCATCCTTGAAGTGACCGCCATGCTTCGTCTTCTTCACGCCAGCTAAAACTTTACGGAATTCGCGTATTTGGTGTGAAGTCAACGGCTTGGGGTCGCGCTCGGGATCGTTCCACAGGGGAAGGGTGTCGAGAGCAGACTCGCCCATAGCCAAATCGCCCTGCGGCTTGACTTCGACAGTGGACTCAGCGGCACGGGCCTCTTGCGAATCGGCATTCGACTCGGTCTTGGCTCGCTTCGGTGCAGGCTCATCAGCGGCGTCTTCTTCTCGCTCGCGAGAAACCTTGCTCGCTGGGGGTGCCTCGGTCATGGGAACGTCGTCGTCCTTGGGAGCTGGAGACTTTGCCTTGTCATGGTCAATTGCAAGTTGTGACATGCTTGCAGGGTGAAGATCTACCTCTTTGACTGCAGCAGCCGGCGCAGGTGACGACTCCTCCTTCTTTGCCCCATTGACCTTGTCGTCGTCCTGGCTCATCTCGACATCTTCCTTGGCATCTGTCGCGCTCTTGGCGGGTTCGGATGCCTCAGCCGCCTTCTCCTCTGGCTTCTTCTCCGACTTCTCCTCGGGCTTAGATTCAGGCGCGTCGGTCATGTCGACATCCTTTGCCGGCTCGGCAGCTGCGGGACTGTCGGACTTGGTCTTCTCTTTCTCCTCGTCCTTCTTCTCGTCCTTCGAGTCATCCTTATATTCTTCCTTCTTTGCGTCGTCTTTCGGTGCGTCGTCGGACTTATCGGCCTTGGGCTCCGCGGGTGACTCATCCGGCTTCGCAGAGCCCTCCTTGGGTGCAGCGTCGGCATCCTTGGCGGAGCTCACATCGGCTTCAGCGGGTTCCTTCTTCTCGTCATCGTGCTTGCCGTTGCCATTGACGGTGGGCTTCTCAGACTCGCTGGCCTTTTCGGATGGTGAGGCGTGGCTGCGAAAGACATCAGTTCCATTGTTGGATACACGCAACTTTGCGCCATGACGCGCCAGACTCGTATCGAGTGCGACGCGCAAAGACACAGCTCTAAGCATTACTTACCCGTTGGTCTCCGGCTTGCTCTCCTCCTTTGTAGGCGTGGACTCGACTGGTTTCTGATCCGAGGTGGCGCGTTCTGACTGAGGTGACGCCATGACTGCCATGTGGTGTTTGCGATGAGGATAGAATTATTGTGCGCGACGCGACATCAATGGCGGCGCGCGCAAAGTTGGATAAATGCGATGCGACAGGCTGATGATGACTGTGGCGGTGGTTCGAATGTCGTTGATTGACGACGCGATCGGGGGTGAACGAAGACAGCGACTCTCCTCAATGGGATGGAAGGTGCGGTCTCGGGTTCTCGTGATGAGGAAGGCGAGGGTGCGGCGAAGGCGCAATCGCGGGGAAGCTACCGTCGCAAAGGATGGAAGCTTGGGAAGGAGCGTCGCGATCCTGGATCGCGCATGCAACTCGGGCAGGAATGACCGGGAAGTGGCTAGCGTGAAAGTCGCGACAACCTCGGGAAGAATATTCGCGAATGCGCCGGGGATGATTGCAAATGCGCAGGTAATTATGCGGCTATGCAGATCGATGATGCTTGAATGCGGCGACCTGATGAGGCGGTGGTGGTGGATTGGTTGATCCGGCCGATTTGCGACGCGCCCAGTAAACGGAAGGTGCAGTGTCCGTAGGTTTTTTTTGGCGATGCGATACGGTTCGGGAGGGTGGAGGGACCTGGGCGGAGGAAATCGCGTGCACGTCAGTGGTTTTTGGCCGAGATGGCGGCGCGTGCTATTTATGAGAAAGAGAGAATTGGGGGTGGTCCCCGGACAGCCGGTTATCTGGCCTTATCGGGGGGCAGCGCAATCACGCAGTGCTTCAGTCTTCAGAAGGGGTGCGGCCTGAAAACAGTGGCAGAAATGAAAAAACAGTGGCGTAGCGTTGGGCAGGAAGGACCTGTGCAATGAGAAGCAGGAGGCGGGAAGGGTCAGAGAGGAGAGGTGGTCAGTGCGTCTGGGTGATCGACGACTAGGGGGAGGAGGAAGAGAGCAGGAGGTCCGAGGGAAGAAAAAAAAGAGGGAAGAAATCGCAATTTTGCGAGAAAATGGTTGGAAGAGCAAGTTGAAGGGGACGCGGGTGACCGGGGGGAGGGGGCCCGGGAGGGTGACATAAAAATGCAGATTTATGCACAGAGTGGAGGCACTAGCCAATGAGGAGGCATCCTGCAGCCCGGATCAGGACTAAAGGCGCGAGGCTGGGAAATGTGACGGGGATGGGGGCGTGGAACGGGATGGATATGAATGTGTGATGCGAAGCGGGAAGCCGAAACGGAGTGAGAGAAAAAGAAGGAAAGAGAGGGAAACCGCACTCACCTCGAAGTGAATCGGGCTGGTTTGAGAGCGATGGAGCTGCTCCTTCGTTGAAGTCTTGGAAAATAGTATCTAGATGCACAGCAAAAGATACAGTCAGTAAACAGGCCAGTTGCGAGATGTGGCTGATGATGAAGGTGTAAGTGCGGTGAGGCTGGTGCTGCGTTGCGGTGCGGTGAGAGGTGAACATGAAGTGGACCAGCCAGCGCAGCGAATGCCAACGCGCCAGATTCCAGCCAGGAAGCGACATCAATCAGCGGCCAGAGAAAACAGGAGACGAGAAGTCCATGGCATGTTTGTCATTTTCTGAGTGTACATAATGATAGAATGTTCTGTGTAAGGTACAGGCTAAGATTGGCGGTAAAGCCAACACCAACACTGTCCGTCGCAAGGAAAAAGAGAAAGAAGAAGGATAGCAGCGATGCAGCAGCAGA
Organism: Colletotrichum chrysophilum; assembly: GCF_026319265.1. Lineage (NCBI taxonomy): Eukaryota > Fungi > Ascomycota > Sordariomycetes > Glomerellales > Glomerellaceae > Colletotrichum > Colletotrichum chrysophilum. Next base: position 10,814 of record NW_026517504.1, on the reverse strand, counting down.
TGCAAACGCGAGGAAAGAGTGACGCGACACGACTGCTGCCGCATTGCGCAACGCAACGGATGCGACAGAAACAAAAATCGGTACGTACCGGAAGGATGAGGAAGCAGCTGGTTGGCAGCAAGTCTGGAACGGAGCGCAGTCGAGGACTGTGAGTGGCTGGCGTTCGGCGGTCTCGTGACAGATCAGATGACTGCGAGCTTCGTGGAATTTTTCCAGGACTTTTTCGCATCAAAAGGCGCGAATTTTAGGAATCGGGGCCACTTCTTATTTGTAGGAACCCGCCAAGTCGCGCTGACCCCTGCGGGAGCTTGACGGTCTACCCTGGCAAGGGTAATGGACAGGGATGAAAGCACCGTTTTGACCCAATCACCGTGTCGGATGACGCTAAAGCGGGGCTTGATGAGACAAATACGGCATAGCACCTAGGGACGGCTTCACGCCTGCCTGAGCAGCGCGTCGTCCAATGAGAAGCTTCCGTAGTTCTGATTGTGGGTAGTTGTGCCCTTTGAACCAATCAGACCTGCGTTTGGTTGAGGTCCTTCTCGAGGACCGGCGTGCTCTGCCCGGCCTGAGGCTTGAAGACTCCCGCGTTTTCGCGAATGGCTTCCAGCAGATTTTTAGGCTCTACGCACAGCCACCGCGTCTCATTTGAACCCGCGTTTGAGGCTCAACAGGTTTGCACCATTGCCATGGAGAGCAAACGGGTCAACCATTTGATGGAAAAGTCACGAGTAGGGGATGGCCGCCATGGAGCAGTACACCATTATGGATAGCATGAGGGGAAATGTTTTGAATGAACGGGGCAGAATGAGCGCGTAGCATTATGGAGCTTGATGGAAAGTCATGAAGGTCGCAGGTGAGAGCGAGTTGACGAACGCAAGGAGGGAGGGTGACATGTGCAGAGGTCCGGTTCCGCCATGTGATGACTCTTCTGTCCGTGCATCTGCCTGGACCCTGAGAATCGGCCAAACCCTTCTCCTTCTCCGACGGAACCAGGTTCCATTGACGCTGCCTTACCTAAGCTTGCATTCCTAGGTCGGCAGGTACGATCGTCCAAGTCCCTTACGTCAGCATCCCCCGCGGGCGGTCATCCGCGCCAGACGAAAAAAAAATTGGCGACCGGCAGAAAAAAAGTTCAGGTTCGTCGCTGTCGTTGCTGGAGGCGTGAGGGTCCCCCCAAAAATCAACAATTTTCCTACCTTCTTCCACCAATCCCAAGATACCCCCCCTTCCCTTCCGACCGAACAATCGCCATAATGTCTGCGAAGAGAAGGTCGTCCGGCAAGTTCGCGCCGCCAGTCGTCAAGCCCTCGATCCGAGCTCCCAAGACGACAATCGACGAGAGCAGAGCTGCCGTTTCCGCGACAGATTCGCTCCAAGCCGCCGTCAAGGGCGACGCCGAACCAATCGAGATCTCGTCCGACGAGGACAGCGAGGAGGATGCCTCCGACGAGGAGATGGAGTCGCCCGACGCCGAGGCCGAAGCGAAGGAACCCGTGAACGGAGCTGAAGAAGAGACCGCCGAGAACCAAGCACAAAAGACGGACGCCGCCGCCGCAGAGTCGGACGATGAGGCCGGATCGCCCAGCTTCGGCGAGCTCCTGCGCGGCACGATCGACGTCCCCGCCATCCTCGCCCAACAAGAAGCTTCCAAGGAAGTCGTCCCCAGCTCCTCAAGAAAGAACCTCGCCGCGCCGTCCCTATCATCCCTGAGCACCGTCCTCACCCAAGCCCTCAAGACCGAAGACAACGACCTGCTCGAGTCGTGCCTGCAAGTCAACCAGGTCGCGACCATCCAGCAGACGATCGAGCGCCTCGACAGCAGCCTCGCCGGCGTCCTCCTCACCAAGCTCGCCGCGCGCTTCCACAGGCGGCCCGGCCGCGCGGGCAGCCTCATGGTGTGGGTGAAGTGGACCCTCGTCTCGCACGGCGGCGCCCTGGCTGTGCAGCCCAAGGTTCTCGAGCGTTTACTCGCGCTGCAAAAGGTCCTCAACGAGCGCTCGCGTGGCCTGCCTAGTTTGCTGGCGCTCAAGGGCAAGCTCGACATGCTGGAGGCGCAGATGAGCATCCGCAAGGAGCGGACGCGCAGGAGCCGCCACGCACGTCACGACGACGACGACGATGAGGATGACGACGAGGATGAGGAGGACCTGAAGGAGAAGGAGGCCGCTATCTACATCGAGGGCGAGACCACGGGCGCCGAGACCAACGGCACGGAGATGGCGCTGCTGGGAGACGAGGACGACGACGAGGTCCCCACGACGAACGGCTTCATTGGCGACTCGGATGACGATGACGATGATGAGGAGCCCGTGGTGGAGGACGACATGAGCGATGCCGAGGAGGTCGATGACGATGAGGAGGTTGACTACGACGATGTTGAGGAGTCTGATGACGATGACGACAGCGATGCGGAGGCCGCGCCGCCGGCCAAGGTTCAGAAAACTGCTTCTTCTTTCGCGAAGAGAAAATGAGAGGGGTGTCGCGATGCATAGAGGAAGGGGGTAGAACGGCACATAGACTTGGCTCGGTCGACAATTGACATAATATTGTGCAATAGGGCGAAAAAGCTGGTTGTAGGAGTTTCGGTAAATCAATTGGTTATCTGGTGAACTGTTTGTAGACAATGAGTTTCGAGTGATGTTTGCGTGACTGTTTGCGTGACTGTTTGCGCTTCAGCCCTTGGTAACCGAAGACGTCTCCTTGCCTCGAGTAAACCCCAATTGAGTCCTCAGCAAACTGTTCTACTAACACCTCCCCATGATGTCCCATCTCCGATGTTGGTCTCTGCGCTCCTGCAAGCCCGCCGTGTTTCCGGTCTGCCACACCGATATCCCGGCTCACCGGATCCAAAGAGTCTCCACATTCCCGTTTTGGGACACGGAGGCACCAACCTCCATGGTCCAGATCCACCGGCGATCCCCTCTACAACCACGTTCCCGCCAACCAGGCGCGCAAAATGCAACCTCAATTCAACTCAATTGGCCTTCTGACCAGTGAGGGGAACCGGAAATCATGATCTTGGGGAAGCTTGTTGGTATTTTAGCGCGGCCGGGGTAGCTCTCAACAGACATAAAAATGCGTCTTCAGCCCCCGTCTTCGCAACTTCACCTCAGTGTTCTGTTGGGCTACTCACTTTGTCACCAGAATTCCTCCAAATTGCCCCTCTCAAATAACACAATATGCGCTCAATCCTCGCCTGGGCCGCCACCCTGCCCCTCGCAACAGCAGCATCCCTCCAACAAATAACCTCCTTCGGCCCCAACCCCACAAACGTCTCCTTCTACCTCTACGTCCCGGACTCCCTCATCCCCAGCGCGCCCCTCCTCGTCTTCCCGCACTGGTGCCACGGCACTGCGCAGGACGCCTTCAACAACAAGCCCTGGCGCTCCCTCGCCGACACCCTCGGCTTCGTCACGATCTACCCGTCCACCCCCTGGACCGCCGACTACTGCTGGGACGTCTCCTCCCCGCAGACGCTCTCCCATGACGGCGGCGGCGACTCCCTCGGCATCGTGAGCATGGTCCGCTGGACGCTCGCCAACTACGACGTCGACCCGGACCGCGTCTTCGCGCTGGGCACGAGCTCCGGGGCCATGATGACGAACGTGCTGGTCGGGGCGTACCCTGATGTGTTTGCGGCCGGCGCGGCGTTTGCGGGGGTGCCGTTTGGGTGTTATGCCGCGGACGGGTATGATGTCTGGTCTGATGATTGTGCGAGCGGGCGGATTACGCATACCGGGGAGGAGTGGGCGGAGATAGTGAGGGCGGCGTATCCGGATTACGGGGGCCCGAGGCCGAAGATGCAGGTGTTGCATGGGGATGTGGACAATGTGTTGAATGTGACGAACTTTTACGAGGAGATCAAGATGTGGACTACAGTGTTGGGAGTTAGTGAGACGCCGACGAAGGTTGTGGAGAATAATCCTGTTGCCAACTGGACGAAGAGTGTTTACGGAACGAGGGGGCTGTTTGAATCGTTTTTGGCGCATGGGGTGGATCATAACATTCCGGATCAGCCTGATGAGGTTATTCGGTTCTTTGGTCTGGACTGTGTTGGTGAGGGGTGCTTTTCGAGGAAGAGCTTGCCGGTACCTGGGTCTTGTATGAAGAGGCGGAATGATTGGAGAAGATAAATCCAGGATCCTTCCCACGGGAAAAAGACGAGACAGGTTTGACAACAATCAAAAAGCAATCTGGCCCTTGTTGAGTAAATAGATAGCAATTTTCAGAACTACTGGCCAAACGGCTACTTGCGATTGATGGGTGTAATTCATCACTTCGAAATAAGGCCGCGAACGTGAAGCTAATAATGGTAATAAACGCATGCCAAGGGTCTTGGCCGAGCCGCGCCACGAGGAGTCAGGACATGATGCCGATTCTCTATCATCCTTCCAATATTTATGCTGGGTATCGACAAGCACACTCCGGTCTAAAACTAACTTTGTAGGTTGTCGAAGTAATTGACGGTTTTCCTCAATCATAAATGGGAAGGCTTTCCTCACCTGGAAAAGTTTCGATCACCGGATATCCATATAAGGAGAGTTTCTGCAGTCTTATTCAAAATCCCCATCTCGGCCAGTTAGCTAGCTACTTTGCTGGTGGACAGTATGGAAGAACGGATTCAAATCGACCATTTTGTCTGAGTAGTGCTATAATAGTCCCATGCTCATCAACTGTCTAAAGTGATCCCCATCATATGTTTCCACCTCTGCTACCAAATGATCCAGCTCACAAGTTCTTTTGCTTCTTTCAGTGATAAAAACCTTGCGAATCTGTCGCGCGGGACTTATTGGACAGGGCTGCCCTCCGCAGAGACTTTCACCTGTACATTCACTGAGATGCATTTCTGCAGGTGTTTGTTGATACCCGGTCCAACTGCCGCCTCCGTAAACTTGTGCATGCTTTGATTGGCGAAGCTATCGAGGATATCTAGACTATGAAAATTTGATGCCTATAGTAGCTTGACAACCTCATCGCACACATTAGCGACATCCTCTTGTTTCCCTGTTGACCTTTTTCATCGTTTAGTGCACATGTTGAGGGATTGATTGTCAACTGGCAGTAATGCGTGATCCTGTCATACGTGGCTTTTCCACTAGAAAGGCTGACCGAGGCACCTCATCATGAGTTCTTAATCATGCCTTCCATAACAAAAGAGATTGTTAAATGGCTATACCAGCTTGACGATGCGAGTTCCTCCCATAATTCCTAAATCATTACGCAAAGCAAAATCATGGAGAAGTGAAGGATGTGAAGACCAATAAGGGCATCCAATATACTCATCCTCTTCCTTTGGCTCTCTCTCAAGCATCTCTTGAATGTTCTCGCCAGTATGAGCCGAAACATGTCCGAGGGCTCGCAGATTAGACCAGAGTTGCCTGAGCTGCCGGTTGGCTTTGAAGAACGCATTGGTAAAGGTGGATCCTCGGCATCGCACCTTGATCCAATCACCGAGATATAAACCTATCATCGAGTGATTGAATGTCCAGTCGACATTTACGGTACTAAATTCCCAAGTATGGTTTAACTGTCCCGGTTGAACGAGCCGTATCCAAAGCTTTTGTTCCCTCCAAATATGCTGTTTGAACGTGAAAACGACATAATCCGTTTCCAACACCACACCTTCGATGTCGTAGCAAAGCTTGAGATAGGTCTCCTCCAAAGCCAAATTAGGGGCTGCCTTTCCGATATGTTCCGTAACGGCAAGGCGTGCATACCGCTCAAGTAAGTCTCCGACTATTTCGACATGGGGAAACAACAACCGAATCAACCCATCTTTGTCATTGGAGCCAGTGAAGTCGAGCTCCTTCTTGCACAGGTCTCTGACAGCTTTCAGAGTGCAACTCAAACTTGAATGCAAGTCTTCAAGGGGAATGGTTTTGTTCCGATGCACGTGTCTCCGCGAAGTATCACATTTAGAGTCGCTCGCCTTAACCTCACCAATAACTATTTGAGGGCAAGCGGCAACGAGTTGAAAAGAATCCTGGGTCCCGAGGACGGGGCGTAAAATCAGGTAGGTCAGGTTTCTCGGGTACAAGCTCGAGTTGTACACGAATAACTGCTCGCTTCCCAGAAAGTCCAGCTCGTCCAGTAAGTGGCTTGAAAAGATGTATACCGGATACATACGATGGGGCCGAATCCTAAAGATATGATACTGATTATGTTTGCCGACGCGGGCTGGCTGTGACTTGATGGGCATATACTGCGCGACGTTGATATACAACGCCCCTGTATGGCTGCAGACTTGGTCTTCAAACTTTCCTGGTCTAAAACCCCATCTATTTTCGAGCCAATGTGATTCGAATGTGTATTGTTCTGGCACCAGCTTCCTGTGAAGTTTCATGGCTCTAATTAGGTCCACGGCCTCATCGCCTCTAAGGTCTGAGTTCCGAAAAACGCGGCGCCACTCCTCTTGTGATCCCCATTCTGGAACCCAAGAAGGACACTCATTGCGAGCTTTCGTTCCACAGGCTGCGTAGAGAATTTGGTCCCAACCAGAATTCAAAAGACAGTGAGCAAATATGCCGATAAAGACATGTTGACACGATAAAGAGTAGTCTGCTTGTAGCTCACAGTTTCGTGTATGTGAGAACAAATCCTCTTCAGCTTGGGCAATTCCCAACAAGCCGAAAACGCGATCACGGGGGTCTGTTGCTTCAGCATCGGAAGTCATCTTCAGGAGGCGTGATATGTTCTTCTCAATCTGAACAGCCTGACACATATACCCGAACCATTCTGCGGCGCTATATCTCCATGCCAGAGAAGTGTACAGATCCGAAATTTGGTTTGCCGTTGAACCGTCAGCCCAAAAGTCGATATCCCCTATCCGGATAAAGGCCTGGCAAGGCAGGAGAAGCTCTTGAATTACCCATATGCGAGAAAAGTATCGTCGCTCAAGTAAACTTGTGAGAGTCAAGGGTAACTTCGGTTGTTGATACATGTATCCAGAGAAATTCGGCACTGCGGATCCCGATTCAAGGTCGCGCAGTGGATGGCGGCGGGGATGCCTCCCATCCAAAGGAGTAACAATGTCAGACCCAAGGTATACGATGACACGAGTACATCCAGAGTAGACCCGGCCCATATTAGCAACTTGCTGACTTCTTTCAGGCACATCTTTCTGATTGATACAGACAGCGTCGACCCATACCATACGAATCCCCCGCCATGGCCGCATGAATCGAAGCATGTCCCAGCAATTCTTCGTTTGAAAGAGGACGTCCCAGAAAGAACCGACGTATACTGGGTAGCATAGAGTAGTATCGTCATTTTCGCCTCCCCAGAGGTAAGAAACAGCTTCGTATTCGGGGCAGTTGTCTAGTTCGTAGACTTCTAGTTCCAGGTGGACCGGAAAATCATGACTTATAGCTGCGGACAGAACAGCCAGTCGAATCTCTGTGGGCTTGAGAGATTGGGGATATATGGTCGATGGTGCTGACATAGCAATCGTAGTTGTTGCTGTCCTGTCTGAATTTGTTTCGCCGACGGAAACGACCGCTCCGGGACTGCTGTCCGTCAGGCTGTGTTCACTCTCCCCCTGGTTTATATAAGACACAGAGCGTGGCCACCATAGGTTCATGGAGCCCGAAGGTTCATCGACGGGGATCAAAGGCGAGGATGATGTATTCGCGGGCATGAGGCTGGATAGATCGGCTGATTGGTTGCAGTTGCGACACTCTGGCAACCCATTCTTGACATCAACCTGGGGGCTTAGGCAGCCCGCATCATGCCACCGAGACATGGCAGAATCAAACGATCTCGAATGAGACGCTCCGTGGATCTTGTGAGGTTGGAAAGGCCGGCGCTATTGAGCTGGGTGTTTTGGAGGGTGTCAGGACAATTTTGACTACTCAGTCGGTGGGTTTGAAGCGGGCAAGTTGCCTATTGGATAAGGTAAGTCGGGTTATGTCCAACAAACCACATCAGGCTGGCAGAGCAATCACGTGTGGAAAGTGGGTAATCATCAGCAGTATGAGCGTGAACCATCCAGAAGCAAGATAAGTGTAGGCACAAGAAGTCGCTGCAACTCTTTTCCATTGATAATAATTAAGTCGAAGTCTCATCTCCAGCATTATACACCACTCCCCACTCCCTCTTCCATCACCATATTTGACATCCGCCGGTCATACATCCCTTTACGGGGCAGTGGCCTTGACAGAGGTGGTGGTGAAAGAAGCACAGCCCTGGCCCTGGGCGGAGACAGTGACCTGAGCCGCGTTGTCGTGGCCGTTCAAGCAAGCACCTCCAGAGGCAACGAGAGTGTTACCCGACTGAGAGACAAATTGGATGTTCTTGCCAGCACAGTCCTCAGCGCGGATGGCAGTGCCGTTGAAGCCGACGCAGACCTCCTTGTTAACGAGGTCAGGACGGAAGCCGGCGGTGAAAGTGCGCTGGACGAGCAGGACGTTGTTTCCGTTCCTGGTAGAGGGGGTAATCTGTCTGTCCGCGGCAGTGTTGACGCAGGCAGCGTTGACGATCTCGCCTGAGTGATATGTTAGAGAGAGTCCACTTGCCAAGAGTTCAATTGAGTCTTAGTCAACTAACCGTTGTTGCGGAAGGTGAGGCACTCGTTTCCGGGCACGCCACCCTGCTCCTTGAAGACGAGGGTCTGCTTGCCCTTCGTGACGGTCTGGCGCTTGGACAGGTCCTCGGTGGGCATGGCCGCGACGGCGGTGGCGAGGGCGAGAGACAGAACGGCGGAGAACTTCATGTTTGCGGCTGAAGATGGAAAATCGAAGAATTGAATATAGTAGTTTAAAGTTGAAACAAGAAAGAAGGACCAGCCAAAACGAAGAGAAGGTTGTCAAAGTTGGAAATAGAGTGAGCGAATGGGATGAGTCTCAAAACGAATGTCTCGGGTTGAGGGAGGCGTCGAGGCGCTCTTTAAATCCATCCGGTCATAGACGGGAGGGATGGGTCGCTCTCGCAAAAGAGAGAAGATTAAGCTTGATGCGACATGAGGCGCCGCTCATCTTCCCAAACTCCCCACACAAACTTGCGACCTTAAGCGGCGACTGCTAATGTTCGTTGAGCCAGGTGAGGTGCAGGCGGCCCTAGTCCAAACAGGAGTCCAGGAGATGGCCGAACTTCTGTGACCTGTGTCAGCTTTTTCTTCGTCGCTTAACCGGCGGACAGGGGTGCTCGAGCGTATTTTTTTAAGCTCATTGCGCCCAAGTTGGGTGGTGCCCCCACCACGACGATTCGCTGAAACGTCTCAAGGTCGGTCGGTTACAGGGTTGCGCCTCCAAACCTGGGGAACACCCCTCCAAAGTGACGGTTTCATCATCGGCGTCAGGGAGCCGCATTAAGGCTGTCATCTTATGTAATGTCGGGTCGCGCGGAGTTCAGAGTATCAAAAGATTGGTTGGCAGGAGCGGGAGATGGGCCAGATTTGCGCATCGAACCAGCGATCCGAGGACCGAGGAAAGGGGTTCGTGAGAATGGCCCTGGTCTGTCTTGAGGTTTTAGGCTGTTACCGAGTGCCTCCTCGTCTCGAGTTATACGAGAATGCCTTTTTCGCTCTTTTTTCGGAAGGTGTTGTCGATGATCTGAGTCGAATGGCCACCGACTTGGGACGAATTTGGCCAACTTGTCGGAAATGTCTGACCGCTTGGTTTGGTGCTATCGCAGGGGTGCGGCCGGTATGATTTCCGTCACCTTTGTGAATCATTCATTCGATTGGCATCTGTCAGCCGGAGTGGTTCATGTGGGCTAGGATATTCTCCTTAGTGATTGCTTTTTTATACAAGGTCGCCTTGCAGATTTTCGGCAAGACTCTCCGTGCTCGTTCTGTTGCCATAGGACTTTGAGACCGCAAATGACTGTGTTTCCTGTATCTGTCGTCGTCATTGTCACTACTATCGTCGCCAGTGTTCTCGTTTCTGCCATTGTCGTCTCTTCCATTGTCATTGTTCCTACTTGAGCCGATTCTATACGCCTCGAGTAAAGTTCGAACACAGCAGATACACTAGTCGCGCATAGACAAGGTGGATAGTGGGTGGACAGAAACATGGGTTCGAAAGCTCAAACACCTAAAACTATTTCTCGCCTCTCTTCTTCCCCTCGTGTTCTTCTCTCTTATGACGAATCACATAGTCTCCCCGTTTGTAAACCTTCCCACAAAGATCACACTGGCCATTGATTTTAGGATAGTCGACACTGATCGCCCAGTTGACATGCTTCGTCCATACATGTCTCCTCTTTTCCTTTTCCTCGTCAAATTGTGACTCACAGTCATTTTTCGGGCATTTCCTGTGATGTGTCATATGCTCTCTGAACCCAAGAAGACATCAGCTAGTGATCAAAGAGGCATAGTGGTATTTGCTGGGAAGGACAGGACTCACTGGGCACTCTCCTGACCTTTGCCCCTAAACGAACATCCTTTCCAATAGCATCGAACGCGAGTCCTTGGCTTTGGAAAATCGGAGACAGCCATGGTAGGATGCATAGGGGCGGTAGAGGTGTAAGTCAGGTCGACACAATTCGGCAGGATCTCCGTTTGCGAATCGGTTGCTAGTCGATGCACCACAGTCTCTGTCGTGTAATTCTTCAAATCCGTCTGCTCCGCTTTCTCACCCATGGGATTTGCTTCCCGGTGAAGCGGTGGCGACTCGCCAACGCCTCAAGAGCATTGGGAGGGAGCTGAGAGTCCAAAAACAAGTTCGGATGGGGACAGCGCTGCCGCCAAAGCCAATCTATCAAACCTACTAACAAATATACCAAACAATTGAAGCTATTCCCAACTGTCAATTAAACAATTCCTGACCCCTCAGATTTGATATATTGGGTTGATTTGGCTTGGTATATTATAT